>NC_091471.1:271083414-271255914 GCF_036971445.1 Narcine bancroftii
TCAACGACTTTCGGTCTGGAGGTGTTTTTTGCTCATCATTGAACGGTTTTGGACCTATGGACATGGCTAATGATGTGGTGTAAGGTTATTAAAAGGAGTTTTGCGTTCCTTGGCCTTAAGTTTTTGGATTATTTATTGAGAAATGTAATGTTGAGAAGAGTGAACATGATTTCAGGTTTTGGTGTGACCATTGTGAACAAATGCAGGGGAAGAGAAGATTTCTGGAATGAGGTTAACCTGCAAATTAATGGAATTGCTTGATTCCAGAGTGAATAGGGTTTGAAGCGATGATTCTAGTTGGATATGTTGGATTACTGTATATACTTGTATAATAGTTGATGCTGTGTAAGAAGCCAATTCCACCCCCCCACCCCCCACCTCCATTTTGGCTCCAACAACCCATCCTTAGTCCGGACACTCTGACCGTGAACCCATGCCTTTACCCCACCCCCCACACATCCGAGCTCCTGATGTCCGAACCTTGGCCTCCCGCCCATCCGAGCTCTCAATGGCTCGACTGCAGATCCTTCCTTTGGCTACCCGCCCATCTGAGCTCCTGGGACGTAGGCTTCCCACCCAGTCCCGGCCGTCAAAACTTCTGACGCCTTGTGAGGTCAAAAGTAGTATCTGTATAAAAGTCGACCCTACAAATTTGACCAAAAATAATTGACTTCCAAAATTTGACTTAATTTTTCAGGAAAGGTTTAAAGCCATTTGAACTGCAGATTGTTCTTGTCTTTGGTGAACAGGCTTAACTCTGTCCCTGTGGTTTTGCATGAGTGTAGAATGGACAATTAAGCTGTCCAATTGGATGTTCAGCTGTTTGAAACATGGATTGAGTCTGGTGATGCTTTGAATTGTCCACCATTGTGTTAAACGTAGGATGGCCACAGTGTGCCAAATACAAATTTCCTTTCATTGGAGACAAGAAGTTAGTGTAATGTAACTGATAAATGGGGAGTTAAAACTATTGTAGAATCTGCCACTGGTTCACATGCTGACCTTGGAATGATTCCATTTCTCTAACATATCTCTCCAAGACAAGAACACATGTGACAAAGTTGTGTGCCAAATATTAAATGACTTGTCGTCTGCTGACACACACGAGTCCTCTCATCCTGTCCACCAAATTAACGGATACAGTAAAAGCTCTGGTGTTCGGCACCTCTGGGGATTGGTAGATGCTGGATTAAGTGGGGAGGGGAGTATAGATTTCCCAAAGTGATTCTTGGATGTCGAAGATTAAATTATATAGTGGGATTCCACAAACTAGACACATTCAGCGGGGGAAACTCAACAAGTCAAGCAACATCAGTGGCAGGAAAATATATGGTCACTGATTCAAGCTGAAACCCCTTATCAAGACTCATTAAAGGATTTTAAATCAAAACATCAGCCATTCTTTTTCCCCTCACGATGCTGGTTGATCTGCTGAGCTCTTCCACCAGAATGTATTAAGCTTCAGATTCCAGTATTTGCAGTCTCCAATTCAATTTAAATTTTTAATTTAAAAAAATTTAGGCACATAGCTTGGTAATAGGCCATTTTGGCCCACGAGTCCATGCTACCCAATTAACCTACAACCTCTCGTGTGTTTCGAACAGTGGAAGGAAACCGGAGCCTGTGGGGGGGGGGGGGGGGAAACCCATGCAGACACGGGGATAATGTACAAGCTCCTTACAGACTGTGCGGGATTTGAACCCAGGTCCCAATTGCTGGCGCCGTAAAGGCGTGGTGCTAACCCATGTGCCAATCGTGTCACTCTCCACAAACCAGAATTGTATCTGGAATTCACATTTTAAAAAGGCATTGTTTGATATAGTTTGCAAGTCCTGCTTGATAAGTAGAATTTTACTTTAAAGCAGAGATTTTAAGAATAAACCAGGCCTTTATGGATTAGAATTTGTAAACTCATTTACATTGGGTGGAAAGATTCAGAACTATTTCAAATGTTACTGATGCTACGTTCATTTTTAAATTGAAAGTTGATAGATTTTTAACCAAAGGCTTATGGGCATAATACGGAATTGTCATTGATCAGCAGTGAATTAAAGATTTAATTTTGAAGAGCTGGGAAGCCTCACCTATGTCAGTTCCAGTTTGACATTGCAATTAAAAAGCTACAGAGTTCTGGAGTTAAATCGATGTATTATTTATACTGGATTAAAGGTTTATTAATGCATTCTGTTGAAGGCTTTCATTTTAAATGGGATTGGCATTCGTGCAAATCAATTATTACAATCCATGCTTTCTGTTCTTAAAACCAAAATGATGAAAATAAACTTGCCAGATAAATTACAATTGGAATCAACAACAAAGCATCAGTAAGTGGTTTGTTGAATTCTTTAAGTACTTGCATTCCAGGCTTGGCTGACCCTTGAATTTTCTTCTCCTTTTGTTAAACATTCACAGTTTGGGTCACTTGCTTGTTGGAAGAGCTCTGGAGGTTAGCAAAATATTTCTAGCCCCATTGACTGGACTGCACACAAAGCAGTTGCAGTCAGTGACCGTTGTCGAGTCACATTGGTGGTAACTAGAGAACTCTGTCAGAGCCCTCTTACAGACAGAGCAAGCATGCAGTTGCTGGCATTGCAGTCAGAGAATGCACAGGGACAATAATCGAAGGAAACTGTAAGGTTTTGATTGCAAAGGGAAGCTAATTGGTGGGTGTGATTCTAAATGTTATGAAGTGCCTAAACTATTGAAATTGAGTGAGAAATGCAGTTGCACATTGACGAATTTTAAAACTTCAAAGAAATCCTGTTGGAATACGCTTGAGTTTCTAGACATTCATTAGAGATATATCAAAAACGTTTTAAATTACTGCGAGACAATGTGGAAGGAAGGGAGGGAAATTCTCTCTTTCTAACTGATCCCCTCTAAAAGGATAGAAATGTAGAAGATGGAAACTCATGTTGATGGTGAGGGGTTATTTGTCATTACCTGATCTGTGTGCAGAAGGTGTAATTAGGAGAAAAGTCGAGGGAAAAGAGATGAAGTAATGCTGGAACTGAGATTTAAACAAAACACTGCAAGTTGCTGGATTCCTGAAGCCTGGTTGTGTTGTAAATGCTCATTAGATCAGCCACAACCAATGGAGAGAAATTGAATAAATTGCAGGTTACTGACCTATCATTGACCCTTCTAGAAAGATGGTTGTTGTTCCTGATCAAAAGAATACAAGAAATAGGAGCACAGGAGGAGGCCATCTGGCTCTTCACTATTCAAGAAGATCATTACTTGTGTTGGGCACCATTGAACTAAAGGAAAAAAAAACTACCCTTTGGAAAGCTGGAAAGGGAGGAGATGGTGAGAGTCCTTCAAATGCGACACTTGAATGATGAAATAAATGCCTGCACACATCTGGAGTCCGATAGAACGGTAACTGCAAGCTCTGAGGCTCACTTACAGGCCAAGTGGAGGTAGATATTTGCAAAAGTTTCTGCATCTTGGTCAGCACTTTGCTGAACACCTCCGTTCAGTTAGGAAGGACCCCAAGTTCATTGTAATGAACTGAATACATTTGCATGATGTGGCTGCCTTTATCAATGCGGAGGAATTGTCACCACTGTATGCCGTAAGCATGCATCACTGCTCCACCAGAGAGTGTTTTTGGTCCCCGGAAGGTGGGAAGAAAGAGGTAGGGAGGCTGGCGTTGTCGCTTTTGCGGAAGGAAATCATGAACGGCGCAGCCGGCATTCGGGAGACAAGAGAGGGATGAAGCAAACTACCCTTTGGAAAGCTGGAAAGGGAGGAGATGGTGAGTGTCCTTCAAATGCGACACTCGCGAATGATGAAACAAATGCCTGCACACATCTGGAGCACATGAAGAAGATGGGTGGGGGGGGGGGGGGGGGGGGGAAATGTTCCATTCATTTTGAAAATGGCACCAGCTATCTTGGTTTTACAGATTAGTAAAGCCAGCAATGCCTTGGAGTGTAAATTCTGTTATTTGTTTTTTGCTTGTGATTTTTATTCAAGTGGCAAGAACTGGGCTTTACCATAGAGCAGCATGTGTGTAGGCGCACTCCGATTGTAATCATAATGGCTGCTTCCAGTACCGGGGGGAAAAGATATGAACATAGGACTTAAAGGTTATTTAAAGGTCGCTGATGATATTGATTTCAATTCTTATAAATAATGAATATGAACAAAGTTCAGAGAGTTATATTTTTGGTATGCTCCAGACGAATGGGGCAGGCTGGATTAAAGCTTTTTGTTGTCTTTTTCCCCACCATTATTTTTCTGTTCTTTAAGTCTTTTCCTTGCCTTTTCTCTCCTTTCCATTCTCTTTTATCGATTGCTTTTCTCCTCTCTACTAGTCTCTTAACAGGCTTGAAGAACAAGATTTATCCCCAATGTCTGATACTAGACCAGCCATCCTTATCGGGGGGTGGAGGGTGGTGGGTTAGGGTTAGGGAGGCTGCGGCACATTTAAGGAAAAGCCTGAATGCTGTGCTTGAATTTTGCTTTTGTGTCTGGAGATTTGGGTCAGGATCTGATGATCAGTCATTTCACTGGAATGTTATGTTAACTGATCAATACATTTTTAAAAAATGGCAAAATTTAATTCCAATCCACCCATAGAATGTGAATGCACTTTCCCTCTTCTGAGGCATCAAAAGCAATGGTACAAGTGTACAGAGTTGATCCTTGGCCTAAAATCGATCTCAATAGCCAAGCTTTTATTATCAATACTGACCTGTATCTTGTCAGTGAATGGTTTAATCTTGGTAGATTTGGGGAAGGACTTTGTGGTTATGTTTTGCATGGGCTCGCAATGTTTGGAGTTGACAGATTAATGGTGAACATGTCACTTGTGCAACCTCTGAACTTGCTAAAAAGTGGTGAGGGTTTGTTGTGGGGCAAAGATCACATTTCTGGCAAGTTGCTCTGTCGGAGTGTGTTTCTCCTTGAGGATCATCTTTGGCTAAATGGATTCCTAGAATATCAGAAACTATACCCAATCCACATACCCATCAGAACATTGATATCGCTATTTCAATCCTATCTCCTCAACCTTCTGTAAGATGAGCACCATAGCCCCAGATTCTTCATAGGCTTCCAGCACTGTCTCACATGCCAGACTAGGGCCAGATGCTTGCCTTCTCCCGCACATCCTTGCATTTCAAAGTTATCTTTAAAAGGCTTTTACTCCATAGCCGTTCCCTCTCACCTATTTTACCCATTGGCTTGGCTTTCCGTATTCTTTACTCTCCCTACAATTTCTCCCAAATACGATAAAAATCTCTGAAATATCGTTTAGTCTCTGAGGAATCCTGTGCAAGTATAAAGGGGTACTTCATCTGGATTTCTAGATGTGTTTCCTTGCTGTTGGCAGCATAATGCATTTAGACCTGGGAGTATTGAACAGTGCTGAGTTGTGACATCGATTCTTCGCAAATCTAGAAGCACAAAAACTGTAGATGCTGGAATTTCAAGCAAGCAGTGAGCTGCTGGAGGGACTCAGCAGGTCAGGCAACATCCACTGGTAGAAATAAATCACTAAAATCGGTAGTTGAAGTAAAAACACAAAATGCTGGAGAAGCTCAGCTCAGCAGGTCAAACTGTAGCAAAGGTAAAGATACATTACCGACGTTTCGGGCTTGAGCCCCTCATCAGGGTGTGAGAGAATGCCGACAGGTATCTGAACAAAATGGGGGGGGGGGAGGTGGCAAGGGTAGATGGAGAAATGGAGGGAGGAATGACTGGGTGGATGAAAGAACTGGACAGACAGAGCAGGTTCAGTGGAAAGCAGTAAAGTCAATGTTAATGCCATGTGGCTGGAGAGAGCCCAGATGGAAAATAAGGTGGTGTTCCTCCAATTAGACGTGTGAGTGTGACTCGGAAATTAAATGGTTGGCCACTAGGAGGTCACTGTGATTGAGAAGAGAGCAGAGGTGCCGAGTGAAGCAATCTCCCAGTCTGCAGCCGGTCTCTCCGATGTAGTGAATGGCACAAAGGTGGTGGTACAGTAAATGAGTCCTCAGGATGTACAAGGGAAGTGATGCTTCACATGAAAGGCCTGCTTGGGGCCCTGGACTGAGATGAGGGAGGAGGTGGGGGTGCAAGTGTCACACCTCCAGCAGGCACACAGGAAGTTGCTGGGGGTGTGGTGGGTGGGGATGGACGAGTGCACGAGGGAATCGCGGAGGGAGCGGCCCCTGGGGAAGGCCGAGAGGGGAGGAGAGGGAAAAATGTGTGGTGATAGTGCTGTCCCCTCCCTCCTTTCTCCACCTATCACCTCCCATCTTTGCCTCCCCCCCATCCCCCACCCCACTCTTTTGTTCAGATATCTGCCAGCATTTTCTCATACTTTGATGAAGGGCTCAAGCCTGAGTTATGAAACACTAAAAAAAATTATCTAAAAGGTGAAGTCGACATACGCTGAATATACTTTTGAGACCTTAGATTCTCCAAATTAAAAACAGATAGACGTCAATTTGGCGTGAAAGTCGATGCTGGAAGTACCTCCCCACCGCTGGGCACTGCCATAACCGCTCCTACTTGGGACCCTGAGGTCGTCGTCGTCGCCCCTCCTGCCTGATAGGCCAAGGTTCCTGCTTTTGCCGGGAGCACAATGTCATCGCTCCAGCTCCATGGGCCCTTGCCATTGCTGCTTAGTAGGCCGACAGTTCTCTTTTTACTTAATTTTCAGATTTGTTGCTTGTGATTGGGTATTTGTTTCAAAGAAATTATTTTGGATTATTCCTGGGAGGCCCGGACAGACCGAAAAATGGGGGTCATCTTGAATGCTGGATATACCTTAAAATTAGGCTGAAAAATGGGGTTGACTTGAATGGTGGTCGACTTGTACAAAGAAATATGACATAAAGGACAGTATTTGACCGGCTGAGGTTCTCCAGCATTTTGTTTCCACGGGGAGAAATAATCAGTTAGTGATTAGAGGGCCCTCTATCGATTCAGGCCTTGAGAAAGAGTCCTGACCTAAAACATGGACTGGCCACTCCTGATCATGGGGACTGCTTGACTTGATGAGTTTCTCCGACTTCAAATATCAACTTGCAAGGATGATTGGCTCTTTATTTACCAGTGGAGGTTTCTCCTCCAAAGCTGTGATGTAATTATTGGTTATCAGGGCAACGACACTGAACACTTCTGGGTGTATTGTATAGATTTTAAGCTGATGATCATGAAAATCACCTTTAAAATTTTCCTATCATGTACCCTTTTTCGATATAGCCTATTTTTGTGAATTATCCAATTGATCCATAACATGCATCAAGCATACAAAACAGTGAAGTGCAAAATGTCATTGAAAATTCATGTTCTGTCTTCGCACTTGAACTCCATCCCTGCTGAACTTGGTGCAATTGGTGGTGAACAGGGTGAAAGGTTTCACCAGGGCATTGCACCCATGGAAAAGCAATATCAGGACAAGTGAAATCTATCAATGCCAGTCCTCTATTGTTGGACATTGACTCGAGAGGCATCAGATGCTGAGTACAAATGAAAATCAGCGGCAAAATATTTTTGGGTCGATTGAACTAATGCACAGTGTCAGCATCAATATGCGACTAAACATACTAAATTAAATAAAAGTTAATTTAATGTTTCTCCAAGTTCCTACGTGATACAGTAAATGTGAAATTATCTTTTTGTTCAGCTTCAAGTTGTCTATCATAATCCTAAATTTTTTTTGAAAAAAGTTGTCCCGTGTAATCACAGAAATATTGCTGATAACCTCGCTGTCTGCTATTCCAGTAATTGGGAGTAATGAATTTTGTTTGTGTCAACAGCTTGAATACCAACTGCATAGTATCTCATGAAAATGATGACAAGTTAGTTTTCTCTGTCATAGCTGTCTTGACTGTATGTTTTTTAAACTGTTTTTCATCCTATGAGCTACCATTTGTGTGACTGAACAGGATAATGAAACAAATGGTGTTCTGGGTGTTCACTTTAATCTAAAGTTTTTAAGTAAGTGATTTTTGTTTTTACTTTTGCACCTTGATTTATCTCTGATTCCGTTTTTTGTGAAAGCAACGAGTGCTGACAACATTATTTGGAAGGACTAGCTGAGAGGAATTAATGAGCTCAGCACATCACTGAAATGACTTGATAACTGAAGCACTCTGGGCTAATCACTTGTCTCTACTTAAACTAATTCGCTGCTCTTGTGGTGGCTTCTCTGAGTCTATCCTCCAGTGGCATCACTTGTCACTGTACCAGTAACAGATGTAGGAAATGAATAGTGGGAGGCAAAAGGTTTACCGTAACTGGACGCAAATACAAAATAAATGTACATTGGTTAGAACTGCGGAGCCTTTGTGTGGCTGCAGGCAATTTCCAGGATACTACTGTAAACAGTCAGAAGAGTTTTGAATATTTTTTAATTGAATTGTTAATTATAATGGGGAAAGTGGTGTGATCTAAGGTTGTGAGTCTGGGGGTTGACAGTGGATATCTACGAAGAACTGGCAATCGAACCTGTAAAAGAGTTAGATGGGTTTGTGTTTCTGCCTCTTGTTATCTAATGAACCTAATTCTTGTACGGATGGGAGTTAACCTGAAGGTCCAGGGAGAATTTTGTAGATTAAGTACAATGGACATATTGATGGAAACATAAAACCAATTTCTGTCCACTGAACCCATGCTTGCTTCACATTTTGTTTTTCTGTGACCATGTTAAGTTGAACTGCGAGATTCCTCGTCTTGCTATAACTTTCTTTCTTCCCCCCCCCCCCCACCCCGCCGATTAATGGAGGACAGAAAGTGACTCGAGGTTTTACTGGGTGACTATTGAAACTCTGAGTTGGGTGTATGAGGGTTGGACATTAAACACAGGACTGGTGAACAATGACTGATCTCCATTCTATCCCTATCAGACAAAGGACATGCCTGATCAGACGTTAAGCAGCGCACATCTGCACTTCTGAGATTTATAATTTTGCAATGTCCATTTTATTTTCTACCAGAGCACCCACTCTTAAAAGCTCAGCACATTTCACCGTCAGCTCAGTCATGTAAGATGACAGGATTATCTGTTAAAATCCTTATACCTTGTCTCTCAATGTGAGTGACTCGAGCACAATCTTCTATCAAAATTGTTTTCGTCGTTTTGAATCTTGTAATGTATAGTTATTCTTTGACAATAAGTAAGTCATTGATAGTTCAATACAGAAGATGTGCAAAATTACTTGCTGGATGCTGAATTTTTTAATAAGACAGATTTTAATATTTAAATGTGGCTGATTGCATTAATGTTTCAAACCAGAGTGTTAACCAGTGCTACTTTTTTTTGTCAAGGTTGCACTGAGAGCCTCTGCTGGATTTTGTTGAAAAATCTGGCTTACCTTCTTCCATTGTTTTCTATCTCTTCATCTTGTTGCTTGTTTTTCCCTAGCATTCTGGAAATGTAAGATGATTGATCTTCAGTAGTGAAACTCATTTGCATTCTCTGCCAGCTGACCACATCCAAAGCAAGACACTTAGTCACATAGGAAAGTCTTGTATCCGGACTGGTATAATGGACTTTCATCTCTTGTTCTATTTGGATATTTTCCATGACAAAAAAAAACATTTTAATTTTGTGATTATAGCAGAACAAGAGCTAATGTTGATCAGGTAACATGGGTCGATCTAAACATCCGGAGGTAATGATTGGCCAGAATGTCTGGATGTACTAAATGTAATCTTTGGTTTGCCCATTGTGGAGGTGGAAGGGGAAAAGGAACTGAGTGGGAAGATAGAGTGAAACAAAGTCTTCAGGTGCTGTGATTGCAGTAATTTAATTTCTTTAAAAAAAATTGGACATGGGGCTGAAATGCCCTGTACATGCTCTAGGAGTCCTTGCTGCCCAATTTAAACCCCACTAACCTACACCCTGTATGTATTTGAACGGTTGGAGAAAACCAGACCCCTCGGGGAAAACCCATGTAGACACTGGGAGAACGTTAAAAACTCCTTACAGACAGTGCGGGATTTGAACCCAGGTCCGGTCCCAATTGCTGGCGCTGTAAAGGCATTGTGCTAACCGCTAGGCCAACCATGTCACTCTAATGCACAAAGATGCTGGAGAAACTCGGCAGGTCACGCGACAAGGATGTATAACCAATGTTTTGGGCCTGAGCCCTTTGTCAAGCATTGAGCAAAAAAGCAGGCAGGCACCTAAATGGAAAGGTAGGGGGAGGAGAAACGGGGAGGAGCGGAGGCCAACAGCCAAGAGGCCAGAGATGGACATGGTTAGGAGGACAGAAGAGATGCTTTTCCCTGGTCCGTTGTCCAACATCATAGGCTGCTTTGCTAACCTTTGGCCGTCTCTATTTAGCTAAGGAGGTTTTTAGCTTTTACAAATTTAGAGATACAGTACAGTAACAGACTCTTCTGGCCCACAAGCCCATGTTGCCCAATCACATGCATGTGACCAATTTGCCTACTTGGATGTCAACCAAATTTAAATTCAGTGGCAAACCAGATTATTTTCTTACTGGAAACTTGGAATGTCATTGGTTGCTGTCTCTCTGTGCATTAATGATGCATCATCCACAGTTGAAGCTCAGACCAAAAGGGCAATGAGGAGCTCTGCAACGTTTCATTGGACTTCACGGTATTGCGTGCATTATGAGACGCATTTTGAAACAACATTGATCCCAGTGCTGGGAGATTTGAAAGATTAAACTTGAATCCTGAGATGTGTTTAGTGAGCTGATTGGGGTGAGGGAGGCTGTGATGATGATTGGCTTTGCATCTTTTTTGAGAGGGGTGTGAAAATTCAGCTCTATTGTCGGAGTATGTATATGACATCACATACAACCCTGATATCTTTTTTCCTGTGAGCCAGGCAGAATTTTTACTTATCAGTACTGCAAACAAAAAAACTACTCAAGTCACGATGTGTGTGCAAAAGAGTGAGATGTAAACAACAAGGAAGTGCAAACAAACTGCAATATAGAGAATAAATATTCAATTATAAACACAGTGCAAAAGTAAGAGTCTGTAAATGAGTCTCGGAGTTTGTCGGTGGAGGGGTAGCAGCTGTTCCTGAGCCTGGTCGAATGAGTCCTGTAGTACTTCTGCCAGAGGTGCAGTGCTGCTGGAGTTGACTGGAGGGCAGTTCTGGCACCTCATGGGGTGGCTCATGTCGCTGTTTTTGGTGAGCTCCAGCACCTAAGAAAAATTGGAACTGCACCCCCGCCTATTATCTCTTTCCCGATGGCAACAGCGAGAAGAGCATGTCCTGGTTGGTTGTATATCTTTGAATTCTTTGCTGCATGACTTGCTGAGTTTCTCCAGCTGTCATGAGAGGGGAGATGACGAGATTTAATGCATCTCATAAAAATTACCCCAAAGGCTTGAGTTGGAGCACAAAACTCCCTGGACACGGAGGCTGGACGAGACCAGTCTCGTTGACAGGCATGTTAATGAAATTTCCTCCGCTGGTCACAAAGCTATTCCTCTGAGATGTGAAGGTCAAGCAAGCAGTAGCAGCACTCCTTCGTCATGCATTTTTGCCAATTATGTTCCCATTATGCAACCATCCGTAACTCAGATATGCACCTGTATTCTACATCTGCCAAATGGCGCAACTAATTTTATTGCAGATCATTTCGCCTCCTAATTAACTTTTCTCTTTCTCTTCACACAAGGCTCCATCACAGTCAGCCCAACAGTTGAAGTTTACTACCTCGGACTCCTGTGATCGAATCAAAGATGAGTTTCAGTTTCTGCAAGCCCAGTATCACAGGTACGAGACTTTTGTGCTTTGGAGGTTGCATGTCGGGCATGCATATCTGCCGAAAACCTTCCACTTCAGCGTAATAAATGGCAATCAGCAGTAGGTACTGAAAGGTGAAAGTTGCAATTCATTTCAGCTTAGCTTCAGTGCACATTAAGTTGCCAATAATTTTATTATTAATGCTTGAATCCTGAAGGCAGTTTTCTGAATGATGGTTTATTCTGCATGTATTAGTTTATTACACTTTGTCATCCACTACCTACGAGCTATGCATTCTCAAATAGAACCAAAATTTGCTGGAGCCATCAGTGGGCAAGGAAGCGCATGTGGAAAGAAAACCAGAGTTATTGTTTTAGGTTGAGGTCCAGAAAGCGCTGATTTAAAAAAAAAAAAAAAAAAAATTTTGTATTTACTGTGCACTCTAGTAGACACAGCAGAAGGGGACTACTGCATATATTAAAACCCCTGGTATCTGGAATTCAAGCAACATGCAGCCTCAAACAACTGGTTTAAAAAAAAACGAGGAAAATAAATGTTAAAAATTAAAATAGATAAGAATAAAATAACAGGTCAAAATAAAAAAAATTGTAAAAGTAAATGCTCCCTGAAATAATTCATAAACCTTTGGTGGAGATGGGAGCAAATATTCAGCCAGCGGAGGGCCTTGGTCGTACTTTGCTCATGGCAGCTGTTTGAGTAAAGTTACATGAAACTGCAGTGGTGTCACCCAGGATGAAGAGCTGGTTGACTCTCTTTGAGTGTCTCCTTATCCCTGCTTGATAACAGTCGCCCCAGTCAGAGGCTTTAACTGAAAACTTGGAGGAGGTTGGAGGGTTAATTATCTATAATGTTTGTCTTTCGAGGTGGGGCTTTGTTGAGGGGGAGGAATCTGCAGTTCAAATGATGGTTAAATGCTTTCAAAGAATGTGACTGAAAATAAAGGATAATGCTACAAAGTTTATGTATTCTTGCAAGTGAAGTTTATTCAGTGTAAGTACAGTATAATATTTTTGTCTTTTCAACTGTTCATTCTTAATATAGGTGTGTTAGGCATTGTAAAAGTAAGTCTCAGGCAACCAGAAAATGCACTAATCCGGCATCTAGCAATCCCCATACGTGTCAGATACCAGGGGTTTTGCTGTATGTCCATGGAACAGTAGCATAATGGCAGTATAGTGACACAGCAAGACATGGGTCTTGGTGCTGTCTGTGTGGAGTTTACATGTTTTCCCCTCTCATCCCAAAAATGCACGTTAATGGGCCACTATCAGTGATAGAATTTGTGGCAAGTTGATGAAAATATGGGAAGATTTAAAAGAAGGAAATGGGGTTATGCAGGGTAGTTGTATTTTTTTTTTGGATGATAATTGGCATGGACCTTGTGGGGTGATGAGCCTGTTTCAACACTGTCTCTCTCTTCAACTCTATCATGGTTTCATACTGTGCTCCCATTGCAGAATCCCAATGTTAAATGGAGAAATTGGCTTTGGTTTCTAAGTGGCACCAATTTGGAAAACCAGAGAATGGAATGCTATTAGCTCCATGTGGTTTGCCTTGCATACAAGCCAGTCCCCCACACTTGTTCAAAAACAGAAAATGCTAGAAACATTAAGCTGGTCAGACGGAGGAACACCGTTTTGGGATGAAAGCCCACTTTCAGAATGAGGAAAAAGAGGATGTATTCTTCAATTTTTTTGTAAAGAAGGATACAGCACAGCGTCAGGCTCTTCCCACCCATGAGGCTGTGTCGCCCAAATGCGCCAATTAATCTACGAACCCCGAATGTCTTTGGATGGCGGGAGGAAACTTGAGCACCCGGAGAAAACCCACGTGACCACGGGGAAGAACTTAAAAACTCCTTGCTGTATTTGAACTCTGGCCGCTGGGTGCTGTAATTGTGTTGCGTTAACCCTGCCGCCCTTGTGGTTATCTCTGACCAGCAAAAAGGAAATTATGAAATCTGCAACATTTCTGAATTAGATTTCGGAAATTACCAAGAGCTGCTGATAAAAATCTGGAATTAGCTACAACTCTGATATTTTTTAAGGTCTGATAAGGCCTTTAATCACCTTTTTTTTGTTTTCTCCTTGAGGATAGTTGAGCAGCAGTTGGTAAGAATTAGACTTAAATTTTCACCTTGAAGTGCTCTAATTTGGGTTCATCAGTAGTGCACATTACCACAAGTCACCCTGCCAATGGGGCACGTGCATTGATAATATCGTTGAGAAATTCCATGAAATTCTATATTTTTATGAACCCCTCCTGTAGATGGTACTTAAGTTGCAGGTTTTTCCCCCCTACCCAAGGAATATACAGGATATCATAATTGCTGGAAATCTTCTTTCAGTGCTCTTCACTGTTTCCTTGTTTAATATTTATGAATGTCAAAAAAGCTATTGCCAGTTGTATGAGATGCCAGGTCCCTCTGTATTCCCTCATTATTGAGATGAACTTCAGTGCAGACCGATTGCAAACTCTGTAGTCAACTTGTGGGTGTAGAATCTGTTATCTCGATAAATTTTCACACTGACTAATTGAATTTGATTTATTTCTTCTCGCCCATTATTCTTCAGCGCTGAACTATCCTTGTGGTTGAATAATAAGCGAGGAGTGAGTGCCAGTTGATTGAGTAAGAGTTTGATTTTTCAGATTTAATGAATTAGATGAATTAGAGACCGATGTCTCTACAAGATGACGCATGAAAATTATTAATTCAACTGGTAAAATTTCCTGGAGTATTAAAGTGAAAGTGAAATGTAAATTCTACATCTATTTCAAAGCCACCATATGGACTTGCCATTCCCATTTTTATGCTGCTTCATGAGTGTTTAAGAAAGAGCACATGGGAAAATGCAGGTAAAATTGAGCTATAAAAACATGAAGATTGGTGGAGTTGTGGACGGTGTCGAGGGAGAGAATCCAACAAAATTACATCAGTTACAGATATGGATAGGGAAATGGCAGATGGAATTCAATCTAGACAATGTGAAATCGGCTATTCAGCCCATTGAGTCTGCCCCACCATTTAATCATGAGCTGATCCACTTCCCCACTCAGCCTCCTGCTTGGCCTTCTCCCCATAACCTCTGATGCCCTGGCTAATCAAGAACCTATCAATCTCTGCCTTAAATGCACCCAATGCCCTTGCTCCACAACTGCCTGTGGCAACACGTTCCACAGATTTACCACCCTCTGGCTAAGACGTTGCACTTTTGGATGTCAACTGTAAGGGGAAAATGTACAGTGAATGGAGGATTCTTTAAAAGCATTGATGTGCTGAGGGATCTGGTGATCCAAGTCCATAGCGCCTTGAAAATGGCCATGGCAGTAGATAGGATGGTAAAAAAGGCATAAGGCTTCATTAAATGAGTCATTTAGTATAAGAGAATGGAAATCCTGTTGCAGCTACAGGGAATCCCCAGGTTTTCAATGAGATCCGTTCCTACATCTGTCTTTAAGTTGAATATGTAAAGTCAGATACATACGGTTCCTATTTAGCATTGGTTAGTCGAATGTTTGTCTTAGTACTGTAAGAAAACTTCAAACAAAATGCTCTTAAAACAGTTTAGATATAAAAAAAAAATTACGATTAAAAGTTGACACTTGTTCACCAGGAGAGGCGTTCGTGAGGAAACTCTATGTTCGTGCATGAATTGGGGGGAACAGTCAATTTGTAAGTAGGAGTTGCCTGTAAGTCGGACTTTCATAACCCAGGGACTCCCTGTATATAAAACTTTTTTGGGGCCGCACTTGGAGTATTGTCTGCAATTCTGATTGCCCCATTGCAGGAAGAATATGGAGGCTTTGGAAAGTCTACAGAAGAGGTTTCCGGGGTGTTGCCTATTTTGGAGGATATCCGCTATGGGGAGAGGAAAGGCTGGGCAACTTGGAGCAGTAGAGGCTGATAAGAGGTTTATTAAATGGAGAGAAGTTGATAGACAGAATCTTTTCCTCAGGTTAAAACCATCACATCCTAACGGACATGTATTGAAGGTGAAAGGGATGTGTATAGCATTTTTTTTAAAAAAGGAGCATCGTGTGCCCCTGGACTGGCTCCCAGGAGTATTTGTACTGGTGGAGGGAGATACAATCGTAGCATTTAAGACTAAAATAGACACATGAATGGGATAGAGGGATATCTATCATGTCCAAGCAGCAGAGTTGTAGTTTGATTTGGACATTGAGTTCGGCACAAGCACATGAGCCAAAGGGCTTGTTTTCTATGCTGTCCTTTGTAAAAACAAACAATGTGCCTAATTATATGAAGGAAAATTAGATCTTGCCAAATAAATAAAAGTGGATTCATAACTGTTGATTTTTTTTGGTGTGTCAGATTTCCGAGCACCCCACCCAAACACTAATAAATGTCCTGGTCTGAAATTCTGTGCCAGTACTGAACGTGTTGAATGAAGAAGGCTTTCACGGTGTCGAATGAAGGGACAGTGTCCCGAGGGGAGTTGTTCTCAGTGCAGGATTTCTGATAAAATTCTGTCCGCTTCACAATGAGAATTTGCCGGAAGATTTTGGAAATGAGTCATTACACTAGTTAAGGAAGGAGTTGACCCCTATTGAAAATGGTAGAGCACCTGTATGTGTTTTGTTTCATTACAGTGGATAGGGAAGAATGATGAATGCAGCAACACTTGTGCAAATATTGAATGCTTTATTTCAAACAACCTTGTACATCAGTTCTCAATACATTTGCCATATTGTGCACAAGGAGGATCGTAAGTTGTTGCTTTTGTGGAACAATGTGCTTTAACAATTAAAAAGAACCTAATATGCCAAACTGTAATAAAACTGAAGAAAATACCCTGAAATTGAACCATAAATAGAAATTGTTAGGCTGAAATGAGTTGAAGATGCAGTTCACGCTACAACAAAATGTATTCTCTTGAAATGAGCCATTTCATACAACATGAATTTATTATCAGGCCCAGTAATAAAGAATCAATTGCCTTCCATTTGTCATCGTCCCCTTTCACACTTATCAATCTGTGAAAGAACCACTTAGCTGGAATTGCAGTCTCAAAATTGCAGCTGTGCATCGCACAAAATTTGTTTAACAGTGGAATAAAAATTGGCCAAAGTTTGCTTCGCTAAGTCCGTACACACTTACCATCCCCTGTATGTATTGGACAGTTGTGTATTATTTGAATTTGCTTCCATGTTTTAAGTGTATCCTTGTAGAAATACATTTTCTTTGATGTTTTCTTACAGTACTAAGACAAACATTCGACAGACCAATGCTAAATAGGAACCGTATGTTCCTGATCTGACTTAACTATATATTCAACTTAAAGGTCATGCTTATATCAAATCAAGACTTTTCCTGAATCGATCTAACTTTAATGTGTTCAATTAATTATTTTATGTTTAACCTTGAAATTTGTTAGATTTAAATCCTGTGTTACCTTTCTCGGGCACAGGAGTGGGTTGGAGTAATTCCTCAAACTTGCCAGTCTGCCTTATTTCAGTTTAATCTTTTAGCAACATTTGTGGGAAAACTGCTCTTTCCAAAATATTTGCATTTGGCATCCATTCCTGCTTCTCAGTGCCACACTCCAACCCCCTTGCCTTCCAACCCAAAGCATCTTGCAATAAATTAAACACCTTGTGTGTTCATTTCTTTATAAAAAGACCCAGGCAATTGATTTGAATGCAGTTGATGCTCCATAAACAGCATTGTGCTGGAATTTGTCCTGGGCAGGTCTCCAATGGCCAGAACAAGGAGCATTATTCACATTTGGGGAATGCCACAAATGGGCCACTTGAGCACCACACTGTCAGGAAGAGATGAAAGTCTGACAAGTTGAGAGGTGTTTGTTGTTGTTTTAATTGAGCTCTTCGCCCTGTCAATCTGTACCCATTGTGTAATACATCAGGAGGAAGATTAGCAGCTTGCTGCTTGGATGCTAAGAGCTGAAATCATGGTAGATCTCATTTGACATTTATACAATGCTGCTGCTTTGTTTTCAAAGCTCTGCAGTGAAGATGTGGCCCTTGTATTTTGAACAAGCATTCAGAATATAGAGCTCCCGACATTAACAATATCATGCATGCTGAGAGATTTGCATGCGTGAGAATTCCACTGTGATCATTATCTGAAACTTGCCATTTCTGTTAGTTTGTTGCAACACTTGTCAGTAAGATCATCGTGGCTTCTGACCTCAATTTATTAATGCAAATGCTGTGATCAAAAATGTTTGTTTTAATAATTAGACTTTAAAAATCATCTTTGGCACATGGGATTGTTTGTTCTGATGGCTGTTGTTCTTTCGCATGTTACATCATTTAGGAATGTGGCATCGATTATTTTAAGAAAATGAATTCTTTGGGCCATCAGCTCTGTGTTTGCTATTGTTGATGACAACACTCCTGCTTGTGAGTTTACCTCTGGTATTATTTCCTAGATTTTCCATAAACAATACACTGCTGGGTTCCTCCCCCTGTCCAAATCTTATTCTTAAACCGTCTTATTCAAAAATACGCTTGTCCATTGTCTCTGTGCTGAGCCTATTGTCTCTCATTTAAACTATAGAATAATTTAAAATGTTCTACATTTCAAAATCTCTCCATGGGCAGTTTGATTTCAAAGAAGAAGAAGAAAACTGCGTTTACTTTATGCAAAGTCACTGGAAGCTGAATGCAGAATCCTCCCTTTGGATGTTGTCCCAAAGTATTGTGCACCAGGTTAATTTTCATTGAAAGGCTGTAGCTACACAACTGTATGCAGAGCTTTGCTAAAATGAAAATGAATCCTGTGCAAGGAAATTGGTCACTAATTGATTAGAAAGTCGAGGTCTGAAGAAGTTTATGGGTTTGTTCCACATCAGGGACTCTGTGCATAATTCAAACTGCTGCTCTTGAAGTTGCACTGTTGGAAGAGCTGCTTTTTGCTTTTCCAGTTGCCTCTTCTCCAGATGTCGAATGTTCCATGACATATTTTGTCTCGGGTTCTGGTCAATAGTTATCTCTCAACCAATATCGCCTAAAATGCCATGCAAAGTGCCCTACAAATGCATGTTAGCTTTTGGTGATTCTTGGCAAGTTGTGTTCAATCTGTTCGAAGATTAGAATTAAGAGGCAAGGTGATGCCTTTCATTCAAAATTGGCAGCAGAAATGCTCCATTCTGTTTCCCTTCAACATCCCTTTGCAGGGAAACTCAAAAATAATTTACCACAGGTCTTGACCCTCATTAATTCCACAACCAAGTGAGGTTTAATGGGATCAAAGCCCCTGAAAGTCCTGTGCTGAACTAATGCTCAGCTGTGTTCTGGAACTTCGTCCATTGTGAAGCCCGGATGTTCTGGCAGACATGAAGCATGCCTTGGATTGTCTGGCTGAGGTGGAATGAGTTCTTGTTGCTTTCAATTAAAGGTGTTAGGTTTGCTTGGCAAAAGTGTAAATTTAGAAATTCTTGCTACTACACCATTGCTCAATGTTTCACTGGAAGTTGGAAATGTTTTGTGTTTCAACTTGGGTCAATTCATCACCCAAGTTGTTGGGTTAAAGCCTCACTTCAGGATTTAATCACATACTTTTGACTGGTCAATGCTACATGCTCCCACTGATACCATACCTCAGTTAATGTTAAGTCTCATATTGACCGTCTCTGTAGGCCACTGAGAGCACAGTGGTTTTATTTTAGAATGGCTTATTTGGCATTTGTTCCATTATGTCATGAGTAATGACAGCCTTTTGCAACCAGCTGTGGGCTTGAAAAGTTGCATCAAGCCTTGATTGTTCTTGCATTATCGGGGAAAAGTTATTTTGGGCATTGAGGTTGTTAATGGTGAAATAGTACTTGCCAAATAATACCAACATATCTCATTGGTCTTCGGCAGTTATGGAATGGATTATAAATGAAAGGGAACAAGAGAATCTACCCTTGTGTTTTCAAATAATCTGGATGCCTCTTTGAAGCATGGAATTCAAATTATTTTTGTTTGTATCATACCCATTCCTGGTGTGGTTCTGGCTAGGTTCAAGGCTTGCCAAAGCTGATATGGAGGGGTGTTTGGTGTAAAGGGATGGGGCCAGTTACCAGCATCATTGAAGTTGGTCTGTTGGTGCAAAATAATCTTGGCAATTGCATTTGCACAACCATGGGATTAATAATAAAGTAATTTAAATATTACTGTTATCTGGTGTGCAGTTCAAACTATCTGTCCGATAGTCCCAATCATCTTTCTGAGTCTTGTGTATCAATGTTCCCTGGGTTACTGAGAGTAATGCCCATAATCCAAAATATTTGTAAGACAGGAACTGTTGAATCAGCATTTATTGTATGAATGTGGCACGAGATTCTGAGAAACTGTTGACTGAAATCACAAGTTTCATTGGTGGTTAATTAGCTACAGATTAGTACAGATTTTAGTTAATTTTACATCTTTGTTAGAATTGGTTAAATTGGGACCAATCTGTACTGAAGATTCAAAACATTCTGGACCCAAGAGCTGCCAGACTGGAGAATTTCAACCAGTACTCATGAATTTTACAACTCCAAAAGTTAGATATATTTGCAATTATGCATGGTGAATTAAATGAGAAATTACTTCTGAAATATCAAACTTTTACTATAGAGATGTGTGGAATTGCCAAATTGGCGTGAGTTATTTGTTCCCATGTTGATTTTGTGCCAGTGTTTGTCCCAAAATGATAAATTGTGGGGAAAGGTCAGCAGAGACTTGCTTTGTGTCTTTGTGGGTCAGTGTGTGGTACCAGGCCTGGTCAATTTGGTCCCAACTTGCAGTGATTGAGCTGCCTTTCGCCAGGGTGGCAAAATAAGACTATTTATATTTTGAGAGTGGCAGAAATTGCATTTTTAACCATTTGGGATAAAGACTTCATTGTGCTCTGATGACCCCTTCAATGGCCAAATAGGAATCAAGTAATTGGCCCTTATTACACCGGATAACCAGTAGATTGGCAGTTCAGTAAACCAGTTAAAGAAGCCATTGGTTCCTTTCACACTGGACTGCTGTTAACTGGTTCTCTGTGTCTTACCACTCTCATCACAAGGCATCCCCAGGGATAGGGGTGTCTATCCACCACCGATGACGTATCAAGCAATGGTGGACCTGCCCTAAATACTGATGAATGTATTATGATCTTGTTTTTAAACAAACTTAATCATGCCTAATTATAACATTAGTAAGCATTATGTACAGCACAGCATGAGCCCTTCAGCACCTGTTGTTGTGCCGACCTATATAAACTTTTATAAATTTGTAAAGGACCATGGGAAAGTGGTAGCAGGAATAGCGCACAATTTATAAAGACCGTGGGAGGACCTGCCCTCCCAGAATTCTGTGTGGGAGAGAAAGGGGCGTAGGCACAGAGCAATCATGGAAGGGCTTCTCTGCTGCACAGAATCCTGGGATCTCTATCTCTCTCTCTTCCCCCACTTCCCCCCCCCACCCAAATTTTACCACAGTCCTATAGAAATTTATATAGATTGGCAAAGTCTTTTAATTTTTTGTTCACGTTCCTGCACTCTCGCAAAAACTTTGACCCTGGATAGTCCATGTCCTTTGCACACTGGGCTAATTGGCAAAAGGCGTAAAATGGCGCGGGGATGGTGCAACTGACCTAGGCAGTCCATCCTCGGCGTGATTTGACGCCTGCGTGCCAATTAAGGAGCATTTATACTGGACCCTTAACTGGTAGATTGACTGTTAATTACTAGGACAGGGTGCCAGTGTGAAGGGATGGCATCAAAGCACGACACTGCAGACGGGAGCTGGTTCAAGGACTGAGTTCAGTCCTCAAGCGCTTTACCTTGAGCAGAGCTAATCCATTTGATAATTTATTCCATAATATGCCACTCTGAATGCCATGTCCTTGTGCAGAGTTGAAGGGAGGCATCTGATTGTGTTTTAAAAATGAAATGTTAATAGAGGCAAGTGCTTTTTTTTTGGATGTCATCCTTCTAAGTACCTCCCATGTTTATATTTTGTTCAATTTATTGCAGCCTCAAGCTGGAATGTGACAAACTGGCCAGTGAGAAGACAGAAATGCAGCGTCATTATGTCATGGTAGGTGCCACTCTCTCGACTGCTGCATCCTGCCGGGGCGGGGTGTGACCTTTTTTCCTCTAGTCTTCTGTCTTTTCCCCTGTGAATGTTATTTACCATTATTTATGGAGCTTGAAGTATTGTCTGACTACAAATCGTAATGATAAAAGGGGTTCATATTTGTCCCTGCTTTGCAAACTGTCTTGTAATCTTATCCTATCATTTTTAACTGTCATCCTACCAACCTCTGTTTGATGGATTAATTCTCCTCTCCCCCCCCCCCCCCCCCCCCCAACTCTTATCCAAACACCTGGTTCTGGACAGCAGATCCCGTCAGTTTCTGAGTCTCCCTTTGTACTTCACACTTCAGTTTCAAACTAGGACCTCGCTGTGGGGCACTTCCTTGCACTTGTTTCTTCCTCCTTGGTGAACGATCCTGCAGTGCACCGGGTAGCGCATATATATTGTGTTTTGGCTACTCTAGTGCAATTCTGACCTCCAGTGCTGTCTTGAGTTGAGCTTGAATATTCTCCCTGTGATCATATGGGTTTGTCATGGACCCTCCAGCTGTTCCTGCCTTCTGAAGACTGAGCTGTCTGCTTGTATGCAAAATGTCCTTGCTGTGGCTAGATAGTAACTTGTATGGAGAATGTTAAATTAAATTTTATTTACAGCCCAGTCGAAGCCGATTCCAGCCATTTAAACCCAAATTAATGCACAAGCCCATATGTTTTGCAGGGTGGGAGGAAATCAAGCAGTCATGGGGAGAAAGTACAAACTCCTCACAGACGGCACCACATTAAATTGGTGTTGATCTTTGTGTTGGCAGATGGTCAGTGGACCAAATGCCGCCTTTGCATTGAGAAATGCAAGAAATCAAGATGTTTTAACCAAAGTGAAATGCTGTGAATGTTGGAAATAGGATCTTTTAAAAATAAAAAAAAATTAAGAAATGCAAGCATGGTTTTGGCCAGGCAGCAGTCATGGAGAAGGTGGTGAGAGATGATGGCCTGTCAGCAGAATTTCAGACACAAGTTCTTCAAAATTTGGCTGACCCTACTACTTTTGGGATTGGAGAAATCAGATGTTCATTTCAACATTGGGTGCACACTGTGAGTGAGTGGAGTTCAGTGACTACCATCATTCAATTAATTGGGTCTAGTCAACATTATAAATAAAGGATTTGTAATCAAACCCTGGATAGTTTCCAGATATGGAGGTAATGATTGCCATAACCTGAAATATTAACTTTGTTTTGCCTGCATTCGTGGTCCCTGACCAGCACAGCAATATTTAATTAAACGAGATTGCTTTAATTCTATGTACTGATCCTTGAGCTGATTATTGAACAGGGAAGGTTTGTTACCACCTTACATAATCTGTACATGAACAATGAAGTAGATAGCGTCACTAACATCTTCCCCATAAATACTTTTTAAAATCTTCTTTCATCCTTCCTTCACTTTTTCATGGAATGTATTTGGGACGCTTGGACTGCCAAGCCCTTGATGATTTTAAGCACAACCCAGTGCACGTTCTGCTTGTTTTATCTGCTAAAGATTCCAGCTAAGATTAGATCAGTTGGTTTCAATTTCATTCCCCAATTCTTGACTGCATTCTCAGCCAAGAAGCTGCTTGGCCGGTTGCCCTGTGTTTGGAAGGATCCCAATATCTACTGCCAATCACTATTAACTCACCCTTGCATTCTTCCCCACCAGCCCTCATCTCAAAGGACCAACACTATATCAAATTTCAGTACGTGTTAACATTGGGATTTGAATAAGCCAAAGTGTATGTATTGCTGAAGGTCTCCAGATTTGAACTATTATCTGATGGAAGTACCAGAGTATGATAAGAGCCTGTGGCCATGCACCCAAGTCTAAATTGTTGCCTTCAGAAAGACTGGGAGGATATTTTTCTTTTTTAAAAATAAGATAAAAGTCATCCTGTTTGCAATTAGGAACTGTTTTCATTGATGCTCTTTCCACGCATCATCTCGGCATCTGGGAGGTGATGCTCGTAGAACTGATCCAGCTTCAATGCATGTGAAAATGATTGTTGAACAGGTTACTATCAACCTGTCAACTGGTTGTACATTGGATGAATTCCAGGTGGTCCTTCTATTTCATAAATAAGCCATTTACACTTGTTTCCTTTCCTCCCCAGTATTACGAAATGTCTTATGGTTTGAACATCGAAATGCACAAGCAGGTAAGTTGATTTTTCTTTTTCTCTTCTCGCTCTACTTTTTATTACTGCTCATCATTGAGCTGTTGACTAAAGCCTATTTATTGTCCCTGAAATTAGGCTGACCATAAATGTGACAAATTTCATGATTGAGCCGAGTTGTAAATAGAACTTTTTTCCCTTTCTAATTATGTGCCAATGAATAATTAAATGTTCTTTTTAATTGAAAATGTCGACAGATTAATTTGAATGATAAATTAATAATGGGCACTTTCTCATTTATTATTACTTCATAAAAAGTGCTTTAGAGGTTTCAACCTTTATTAAATATTAAAAAAGTAAATGTCACTGATTTTGGTTGTGCACCTATTGTTTGATGATTTACTTTTTTTTTTCACTCGTGTTCCAGGAAATCAAATGTGGCATTTTATAATAAACCATTAGTTTGATTTAATATGTTTTGGGGGCTCGTTTCCCTCTGTACAAGAACTTTAAAAGCAGAGGGCTGCAAATTCCTTAGTTTCTGGAAGCAATGTGCTTGCTATATAGAGTTTTTTTTTTGCTTGATAGTACAACATTCTAATGGCTATTTGCCTGAATTGTTGCTCATTTTACAAGGGTGTTCAGATGCCGTGGGCTTCTATTAAGCAGTTTTGTCCTGTTGCATTTGAAGCCTTTATCCATTATGTCTTTCCAAAGTTGTCCCACATCTGCAGAAGCCATTAAATGTGGGTGAATCTGGACTGTATATTGGGAGTGCAATCGGCTTGTCGCTGTGGGAGATGTTTGATGCTGATTTCCATGTGCTTAAATGTATTGAGCAAATAATAAGTCAAAATGGTGGAGACGCTCAGCAGGTTAAACAATATCTGGAGAGAGAAAAGCAGTTGACTGCATTTTTGTCTCCACAGATAATTTATCGTCATCATTTGCTGTTTTAGTTTTGAATTTTTTTGGTCATTTAGTTGTGCAATATTTAAACCATACCACTGGTGGGGTGCTTTGCTGCGGTCTACCTGATGTTATCATGGCTTTTAAAGTAAGTTGTTGGTTAAAGGAGTTGCAGGAAATTACTGGATATGACTTGTGCTGAAGAAGGGAGATGTCTTGGCAGAATGTGATCTTCCTTTGTGCAATTGATGTATCGCTGAAGTATTTCTACTGGGAAAGAGGTTGTTGAGAAAATAATTACATCTTCACATTCATAGAGCACTCTCTTCCAGTTAAACATGATTTTTTTGCAAATTGTACTTTTTGAGGGGTAGAATAAAGCTGTGATAACAGGATATGCCCTTGACTGCTCAAATTTTTAAATTTAAATTTTATTTGCAGTATGATGGAAGTTGATTCCAGCCATTTCAACCTGTGCCTCCCAATTAAACCAACAACCCCCTACGTTTTGGAAAGTGGGAGGAACCCAGAACACCTTGAGGGACAATCCATGCAGAATGGGGAGAAGGTGCAAACTTCACTGGATTTGAACCCAGGTCACTGGCATCACTCAAATTGCGATTGTGGGCATCCTGGTCAGACTATGGCTCCCATTCTGAACTCTTGCCCGAAGAGACCAATTTCTGATGCTATTGCAACCTCTGTCTTGCCCAGTCTCTTACTTACCATGGAAATGAACCAAGGTTGCTTCGCCAACCTTCTGGTGGTATTCTGTCATTTGTAGAAATGGTGGAAGAGATTGAGTTTATCATGTACATATGAACAATGTACAGATGTACTGAAGTTCTTTCTTGCCATAGCTCCACAGACACATAAATTATGCAAACATTAAGTATAAAATTACAATGAGAGGAAAAAGACAAAACAGGATTTACAAATATTCCCAGTTAGGGGGGAAAAAAAGTGATTAAGGTAGTCGAGGGATTCAAGAGCTGATAACTGCTTGAGAAAAAAAACTGTTCTTGAACTGAAAGGTGTGGGTCCTCAGTAGCTTGAAGTTAGCAGTATGTGAGCACGGTGAAGGTGGTGGGGGGAGGGGGGGGGGTCCAAGATGATGGTGCCACACACAAATGTTTGCAAGGATGGGAGGTTGATGCCTGTGATGTAATGGGCGAGTTGTGATGCAGTTGACACTTTCTGCAGCTGTCTGCATTTCTAGGCCCTCAAGTTTGCAAACCAGGCTGTGACGTAGGCAGTTGGTATACTTTCCATAGAACGCCTGTAACATGATGCTGTGTGGCAGGATGCCATGAGGCTGGCGAACCGGCCCCGCTTGTCACACACGCGGCAGGGCAGCCGGCCAAAATGGCACTGTTGGGGGTTTCCTCCCGACCTTGGCACTGGACTCAGAAACCCGTGCTTGGGGACCTACGTGATGTCCCAGTGACGTCGGGGGGGGGGAAGCCCTCCCAGCGCGGTTCTCAGCCAGGTCCGGGCTGGGAGTATAAGACCAGCCAGGCAGCCTGCAATAAATCAGTTTTTGCTCACTGAACTCAACCCTTCAGGTTGTGCGATCCTTCAGTGAGCAGTGTAGCCGCCGCTACAATTGGTGACCCTGACAGGTTCAAACGTCTTTGAACCCAACATGAACGTCCCTTCGATCAACGCTATAGCCATCAAGCTTCCTGACTTCTGGGTTCAGGAGCCGGAGACCTGGTTCAGCCATGCAGAGGCTCAGTTTCACCTCTGCCAGATTTCATTGGATTCGACCAAGTTTTACCATGTGGTTGTCGCTCTGGACCAGGCCACTGCCAAACGAGTGCTGCACCTCTTTCAGCACCCACCCGTGGAAAATAACTATGGGACCATCAAGCGGGTGCTCACCGGCCCCCTCGGCCTCTCCAAGAGCCAACCTGCCACTCGGATGCTTCACCTCGATGCCTTGGGGGACAGAACTCCAATCGAGTTGATGGGCGAGATTGTCGCTTTCATGGGCGATCACACCAACTGCCCTCTCTTCGAGCGCATCATCCTCGACCATCCGTCTGAAGACATCCGGCTGTTACTGTCCCAGGAGAGTTTCGTTAACCCTAGAAAGGTCACTCAAAAGACTCCGGAGCTATGACTCGAATGATTCCCGGAGGGCTCAGCAGTCCAGCAGGTTACAAGTCACGCCAACCCTTCCTCTAGCATCGCGGTGGAACACCTGGCCCCTGCAGATGCCTCAAAGAGCATACCCAGAAGCAAGCCATCCACTTTAGGCCTTGTTTCCAGGGAAACAAGCAGGCCGGCCGCTGTTAATGGCTGCAGCGGCTGGCCAAGAACACAGCCTTCTATACCTGTGGGATTCAGTCAGAGGCCGATGCTTCCTCGTCGACACCGGGGCCCAGATCAGCGTCATCCCGGCCACAGCCATAGAGTCCCAGAAGCGGCCTCGAGGACCTACCCCTCAATGCAGCCAATTTGATGGAGATCCGTGCATATGGAGACATGGCCGTCCACTTCCAGATCGGCCAGCGGAAGTTCTTGTGGAGGTTCACCGTTTCGTCCCTTCCCACCACCATCCTGGGTGTCGAGTTCCTCCTCGCCCATGGACTCCTGGTCGACATTTGAGGTAGGTGACTGGTAGATGCCCGTACCTTCAAATCCATTCGCCTCAACTCCTCCTGCACAGAGCAGCCACATATGGCCACAGTCAGCATGCCCAAGGACGAGTTTCAGCTTATGCTGGATGAGTTTCCGTCCTTCCGCAGTTCTCTGCCGTCTCACCACGCCATGGGGTGTTTCATTACATCCCCCACTCAAGGCCCGCTGGTCCACACCAAGGCACGCCTGCTCCCGCCGGATAAGCTCCAGATAGCAAAGGAAGGGTTCTCGCATATGCAGGAGCTGGGGATCATTCGACGCTCCTTGGGCCTCACCACTCCACATGCTCCCGAAAGTCTCTGGCGGCTGGCGCCCCTGCGGAGATTATCGATAGCTTAACGACGTGACAGTACCTGACCGTTACCTGATCCCTTACATCCAGGACTTTATGGCCAACCTGCATGGCGCGAGGTTATTTTCCAAGGTCGACCTGGTGTGCGGATATCACCAAATCCCGGTGCACTCCGAGGACATACCAAAAACGGCCATCATTACCCCCTTCGGCTTGTTCGAGTTCCTACGCATGCCGTTCGCGCTCAAGAACGCCACCCAGACCTTCCAGTGCCTTATGGACACAGTGGGGATGGATTTGAATTTCGTATTCATTTACCTGGATGACATCCTTGTCGCCAGAAGAGACCGGGTACAACACAAGTCTCATCTCGCACCCTCTTCACCTGACTGGCCGACTTTGGCCAAACGATCAATCCGGCCAAATGCCAGTTCGGGAAAGAGTCCATGCAGTTCATAGCCGAAGGAGCCACACTTGCCTGCTACGAAGGTCGCTGCAATCAGGGAGTTCCCACGCCTGGGCAACCTCAAGGGGCTACAGGAGTTCGCGGTTATGGTCAATTTGTATAACTGCTTCATTCTAGGCACTATGCATATCATGCAGCCGCTCTTCGCCCTCATCGCAGCCAAAGACAAGACACTCGGCTGGACTCCAGAGGCCAACAGGGCATTCGAAGCCACGAAAGATGCCCTCGCGAAGGGTACCCTGTTCGTCCACCCACGCACCGACCTGCATATGGTGCTCTCCGTCGATGCCTCTGCCCCAGCCGTCGGTGCCGTCCTGGAGCAGCAGGTGAACGGACAGTGGAAACCACTGGCATTCTTTAGCCGACTTCTTCGCCTGCCAGAGCGCAAGTATAGCATTTTCAATTGTGAGTTGCTGGGCATGTACCTGGCGGTGTGTTGTTTCTATTTCTTGGGAGGGGAGGCCTTTCACCATTTCTACCGACCACGAACCACTCACCAAGAGATCCCTGGTCAGCCTGCCAACAGCGTCACCTCTCCTTTGTGTTGAAGTTCACCACAGACATTCTGCACAAGGCGGCGAAGGACAACGTGGTCGCCGATGCACTCTCATGATCGGCCATTTGCGCGCTAACACCCGGCCTCGTCTTCAACCAGCTCGCCCAGGGCCTGAAGTTCGAAGAGGAGACACTGGCCTTCAGGACTGCGGTTCCAGGACCTCCTGACTACTCACTGTGAGCGCAGTGTCCTGTGCGATGTCTCCAAGGGGACCCCACGATCAGTGGTTCCCCAGCAGTGGCGCAGGCAAGTCTTCCACCATATCCATGACCTTTCTCATCCTTCCATCAGGTCCACGGTCTGTATGGTGGCAGAATATTTTGTCTGGCATGGGCTTCAGAAGCAGATTGCGGACTGGGCTATAACGTGCACCCTTTGCCAGCTTTCCAAGGTACACAGGCACACCAGAGCGCCCGTTCAAGATTTTGAACACGTCCAGGAACGGTTCAGCCACATATATATGGACATCCTCGGACCATTACCCATTTCCCAAGGTAACCGTTACCTTTTTACTGGTAGACTGCACCACTCGTTGGCCCGAAGCGATCCCGATGCCAGGTGCATCCACGGACTCCTGCTCCCGAGCACTTTTGAATGGTTGGGTTGCCCGGTTCAGCGTCCCGAACCACCTCACCTGTGATCGGGGTGCCCAGTTCACCTATGCAGTCTGGGCATAGCTCGCCAACAGGCTGGGGATCAAGCTACATCACACCATGGCCTATCACCCACAGGGCAATGGGCTCGTCGAGTGATTGCACCACCATCTTAAGTCAGCACTTATGGCCCACCTCACCGGCCCCGACTGGGTGGACGAGCTGCCTTGAGTGCTCCTGGGCATCCGCTCGACACCTAAAGAACAGGCATCATCAGCCGAGCTGGTCTATGGTGCACCGCTAGCCCTACCTGGTGAGTTTGTCAACGCACCTCACAACCCCCAGCAGTCACTGCATGGTCTAATTCCCCACCTCCGGGCCCAGATGGACTCCTTCACACCCCCACCGCCATCCAGACATGGCACACTGGCCTCTTGTGTCCCCAGCGAGCTGTACTCCGCAGAGTACGTTTTTATCAGGTGGGGCCCATCCATAGCACCTCTACAAAGACCATACGAAGGACCGTTCAAAGTCGCCCAGTGTTCAGAATCCACTTTCATGCTGGATGACTTTGTGGTAAACCACTCAGTGGTAAGAGGGAACTGCTTACGGTGGACAGGCTAAAGCCAACCCACCTCGACCCCACCGAACCAGTTGTTGTGGCCCAACGCAAGAAGTAAAGCCGCCCGTCAAAAAGGGACATTGGTGCCGGTTCTGGGGGGGGGGCTGTGTGGTGGTACGCCATTAGGCAGGTGAACCAGCCCTGCTTGTCATGCACGCGGTGGGGCAGCCGGCCAAAATGGCACCGTCGGGGGTTTCCTCCCAACTTCGGCACCGGGCTCAGAAGCCCACGTTTGGGGCCCACGTGACGCCACGCGCGATTCTCAGCCAGATCCAGGCTGGGAGTATAAGACCAGCCAGGCAGCCTGCAATAAATCAGTTTTTGCTCATTGAACTCAACCCGTCTGATTGTGCGATCCTTCAGTTAGCAGTTAGCCGCTGCTACAATGCCATGGTTCTAATTCAACGCTTGCTGCAGAATTTCAATGCTAATTGATCAGGCAGACTTTTGCTCACATGACAGAGAAAGGAACCACTATATCAGTTTTAGGAACACTTCATTGTGTTTTTAATCAAATCCTGTTAACATTTCCCACTTCATGAATGCTTTTGCACAGATGTTGAAATACAATTTGAATAGTATGTTCTTGTGTTCCAAATTGTGATCATTCAACCTAAGCAAAAGTATTGATGTTGTAGCTGCCAACAGGATTAGGGTTCTGTTTCTTGATGGATGCTGGAAGATGCAAGGAATTGGTCATGAAATTTGATGGATATTCCCTATCAAAACTCTAGGACTTGTCAGTCCTGACTGTTTGGTAGGAGGGTTTGATGTCAGCCTTGGCACCACGAAGTTCTCGATTTAAACATTGTTAGACTGTGATTGTTTGGCACTTTTCTGAGATGATTCTTCTGCTCATGAGATGCATTCACTGAATTGTTAAAGAAACTAAGGTTCCAAGAACTTGGGGAGAGTGGGGCTGGAGACACTGTGCTCCTCCACCGGGTCCAGCTGCCTGGCTCTAATGCTGGCAGCTCCGTACAAGATTTAAACAGCCTATTAAAGTAGCAATGGTGTTTTTATTTAAAATTCTACCATGGGGTCTGCCTCCTGGATGGCAGAACCTGTGCTGGAAGCAGCATCAAGGGATTGCAGACTCTGGGGAAGCAGTGGACAGGTGCAGCACACCAGAAATGGGGAGAATCCCCTACCCCTGTTGAGAAGAAGAAGCATAGGAGTTGACCTTGCTGGGCAGTAACCCCTGTAGCGGGCCAGCAAGGGCCTCAGTGGTTGAAGAACGCACACAGGCTGTGGGCTGTTGGTGACGAGGTCAAAAGATCCATACAAGCTGTGGGGTGAGGATGAGGGCACCCAAAGGGCCTCAGGTGCTGAAGGCTTCCTGATCCTATTGGAGTTTTGGATCTGGAGCTCTGGTTGCCAAGAGCTAAAGCAGGGGTCAGTGAGGCTGTAGGAGCGCTGAATACATGAACCCTCAGAGACTCTGAAGGGACTCCTTGCTTCTCTTTCCCTTACTGTAAGGGTTGTCAGGTGACACCAATGGCAACTTGTGGCAGACTAAAGGAATTTTCATGTAATATTACATTTTCTGCTTTATTACATGATAATAAAAGAATCTTGAAAATATATAATTATAATTTGCAGATAAATGCTGAGATACAATTTTAGTGCATTCTGCTTTTGTTGTGAACCATTTGATACATCTGTGAGGATAGAAACGATGTCAATGTTTCAATTCAGTAAACCGTAAGTTTACTTGAGAAAATGAAAAAGCTATTTCGAAACTCCAGAGAAGGGGATGGGAGTAGAGAGAACGAAGGGCACATCTATATCCGGGTGGAGACGAACATTGGTAGGGGAACCACTGTATTTTGATGCCTTCTGATAAATGCAAAAGGGCAGCTAAACATTGCAAAGAAAAATGTTAGGATGGGGAGACACAGAACACAGCAGCTTCCAGGAATCTGAAATGAAAGGGAACGCTGGGAAATCACCCAGTAATACTTGAGAGAGAGAGAAATCTGGTTTGAAAAGGGATGACTGTGTTAGAGCTAGCTAGTTCTGACTCAAATAAAAGCTGGCTAACTGAAATAGTTGAATTTGATATGAAATCTTGAGGATAGTTAGATGGAAGATGAAGTGCCCTTTCTCAAGCATCAGTGGAGCAGATGGATCAGAGTGGAATAGGAGTGACTGACAACTGGAAGCTTTAGGTCATGCTTGCAAGTGTGTAAAGTGATCATCCCATTCACACTTGGTTTCCCCAGTAAGGTTCTGATCCACTAAAAGATACCCAAGCGAGTTGCTCTTTCCCTTGAAAGTTTTTTGAGTCCTTGAGAGATGGGAAGGAACAAGGTAAGAGGGGAGGTATTGCATTTCCTGCTGTAGTATGGGGAAGTACGTGGGATAGTTGAGGAAGACAGCAGAACCAATCCGAGACCGAGATCGGTGTTGAAAAGACAGGAGATGATGTATTTCGTGGCAGAAATTATGGCAGAATATTTGTTGCTTGTGGAAGGAGAGAATATGGTCAACTTTATCCATGCTCTCCTTGAAAAGGAGTATAAGTGGGAAATAGAGACCAGTTCAGACCCCTATGGTGAAAGGGATAAACAAAAGAAATATCACTGGTTCTGTAAAAAGTACAGAATGGGGGTGGAAAAACTGGAAATGGAATGGAGACCTCGTGGGAGGAGATGTAGTCGAGGTCTTGAATTCTGAAGGAATTTTATAATTATTATTCAATAGCCTCTTCTGGGAAATGAGATGGAAGTTTAAAAAAAAATGTCAGATGCGAGCCATGTGAAAATGAACGCAGGGTGGAAAAGGACAGCTGGGATGGTTAAACGTTCAGGTTTCGTCCATGATCTGAAAGGGTCATGTAAACCACAAAACCACAGGCATAGGAGGAGTTCGCTGTAACAGCATTTTGATATGGAAGAATTACGGAGTTGCTGCGCAATAAAGTGCTGAGTTGAGTGGTGGAGGAGTACTAAGTGGGGCTTCTGTTCAAAGAGGAATTGAAGGAGCATCTTTGCTTGGGGTTGAGATGCGGAAGGAGTGAATGCCATTTGTCAAAATGCTCTGGCTGGAGTTAGGAAACTGGAACCTGGCGAAGTGGCTGTTTGTGGTGCAGGATTGCGTGACATTGAACCCTCCTTCTGAAATTGAAATTCATTTCTATAAAGTGAATTTCAGGAGTGGAGTTCAACGTACATGTGTCACTATGTGGTGCATCTGCAGCTTTGCAGTGGAGAATTTCTCTCCATTTATCAAAACCATATCTTTGTTTTCTGGCATCTCTTAATCAAGATTGAGAGTCTGGCAACCCACTTAGCACATGCTGATGGAAATGAACTTCGCTTATTGAGAAAACTCATCTGCTAAAAATCTCTAATCTTATGTAAGAGTGATAGGATTGAATCAAGTTTTAATCTTGCAGGCTTTTGTAGAAAACAAATTAATGAGGTAAGTTTGGCAGCCAGCTGCAGTGACGAGCATCAAACCTGACATCTGATGGATTGAATTTCAGGAGGTTAATTGAAGTGAGACCGACCTTCAATCTTTTAAAGTCTGGTGTGAGGGTGGAGAGAGCATGGTTGCACGAGGGGAAGTGATTTACTAATGTGACAATTGTATCGGTGCACCATGTAGATTTGGCTTTGTTTTCCCCATCACTTTTATCTCTGCCTTTCTTTGCTGAAGGCATTTTGCTGCTTGCTCCAGTACCTTTGAAAGGGGCACCGATTGTCTGTGGTGTATGCGCCATGAGCTGTGTGAATTAAAGGAGAAGATCAATTTTATTATTTTTCCATTGGGGCAAGGGGTTGATGTTATGCTTGTCCATACTTGATCTTGATGTAGCCTGATCTCCATGCACGTGTGCCCATCAGTTGCCCTGATTGTTGTTCATGGTGATGCCCTCCAAACTGGGGTTCCCCCTTCTATTGTAGCAGAAACGAAGCTGTGGAAAAATATGGGTGTTTGGATGCATGAAGCATGTGATTACACCGATTAAAGTCCAGACAAGGACGATACTGTTCACTTACAATTGTGACTTCGGAATTGGCAGGCTGAATGCCTTCTGCCATTCAATGATATTGTACCTACAGAGATGAATTATTTCTTAGACGTGGATGGAAAGTTGAAGGTAACCTATTAAGCATCATTGTCTCTCTTGCCCTTCAGAGCAGGGAGCTGAAGCGGTTTTGCATTCCTCTGACACAGTCATTTTGTAGACCTAATGTTGGCTATGCATTATTGGCTCTGATTTATTTCTTACATTTTGACTCCATTGGTGTGAAGACTACACTTGTTCCACACAGAGAGCATAATAAAGTCATAAATCAATGCAGCTATCGCCGGTCCGTGACACAATAGATTGGCCCTCGATTACTCTTCGGCAAAGTCAGCCCTACGCCATTTGGGCGAATAATGGAATTTAATGATTGGAAACCGTGAGGGGACATGGGCCCTGTGAAATCATCAAAACTAATCTCCACGCTTCTTTTCTGACCATTTCAAAGGTTTGGTGCAGAGATGGTCTGTATTTTTGACTCTGAAAGCAAAACCCTGCTTGAGCTGAAATTTTGATTTGATTTGTAGCAGGTGAGGAAGGGCATGTGAAGAAACTGAGTTCGAGTTTCGGGTCAGTGGCCGCTCATCAGTATTAATTGAAGGTCATTAACATGAAATATCAGAATGTTTTCTCTTCCAAAGTTGTCATGCCCTGCTGAATATTGATACCATTTGTTTTTATTGATATTTTTGTTTTCCAAGCGTTGTGCAGTGTCGTTTTTAATTGCCTCATATAATGAGCCTTTTGGTCATCATCTTGTGCTTTCTATTGTTTCTTTGGGTTAAATTATTTCTCCTGTTGGACTCTGGCTGAGATTGCTCTGACAAGCCACAATTATTGGCTATTTTATTTAAAATAGCTTCAAGATGGAGTACTCAGAATAATTTGTTCTTTTTGTAATGTTCGGCGCCACGCAGAGAAGAATCCTTCATTTAACCTCATTTACGTTCACTGTTGGGGGGGGGGGGGGGTGGGGAAAGAGGCAACATTTCCTTGGAATGGAATCTTAGAAGTTTAATGATGTTAAAAGGCATTAAAATTTAAGAAGTCTCATTTTAAAATTCACAGCCTTGACTATTCTCTAATGGAGTTTGAACATTAATGCTCAGTTCTGAACAACTTTGGCGGCAACTGAATTTCAAAAGCTAAAACAACTTAAATTCACTAACGCACGGAAAATCAATACTTACATAGAGGCACCAAATGAAGCAATGGGGTTGGTGACAAAATGACGCAGTTCACAACACGACGTGATTACAGAACCAGCAACCGGGTTTTGGATCTGCCACTGTCTGTAAGGAATTTGTACATTCTCCCCTTGACCACGTGGGTATTTAAATTTAAACATACAACACGGTTACACCACCCAATTACACCCAATTAACCTACAATCCCTGTACGTTTTGGATGGTGGTGAGAAACCGGAACACCCTGGTGGAAACCATACAGACATGGGGAGAATGTACAAACTCCTTACAGACAGCACTGAATTCGAACCTGGGTCACTGGCGCTGTGACAGTGTTGCACCGGCTTCCTCCCCAGTTCCAAAGATGTATGGGACTGATCAAATGGGTATATTTGGGTAGCATGGGCTGGAAGGGCTTGTTTGCATTTCGTAGCTCAAATTAAAAATTAAATTTGGTCACTGAAGTACCATTTCAGGGAAAGTATTTCACAGTGGGGTTGCAATGGAAGATGTGGATGATTGGTGGTCATGGCAACCTGGCTACAAACATTCAAAGTTACTGCTTTTAGGCAAAAATGATCTCTGAACCCTTGCTCCTAATAGAACAAGAACTTGAGTTTTCTCCTGTACATCTTGTCAGTGTCTGAGATCAGTGGTACTCAACCATTTTTTTAAACTCGCTTATGTACCATTTAAAATAGTTCCCGACTAACCACTTCGCATCTATGGCATCCTATGCTATAAGTTTTCTGTGGTGGGTAAGGGATTATTTTAAATGATATGTGAGTGGTGGAAAAAGTTGAGAACCACTGCCCTAGATTGATAATGGGCATCTGTGGTTCCGGTGTTTGTGTTTGCCCCTGGTCTCTGCAGCAGGTTCGATTGCAGCAGGGTTGCCCATGGTAGATAACAGTCCCATCAATATAAAGGCATGTTTGCTTTCTCTTGTGGCAAGAGGATTAAAGCGCTATTACTCAATTCGCTGCATTGCAATTGGACTTGAAGTTAATGACCAAATACAGTCGTAAATCTGTGATACTCTTCTTTTAAAAATATGCATTTTAATAAAGCTCTGCGCTGAAAGTAGCTGTCCTTTTGTTCTTTGTAATTGGGGCTGAAGGTGAAAAAGAATGCATTTGCTGGTAGCAAAACGTCTGCAATGTAGAATCAATTTTCAAGGGACTTTCCCACAGGGAAGGAAACAAGGCATTTCACAGTGGGAACGTTTAACTCATTAGTAATGATGTGGCAGTGAAAATCAAAAATGGATAGGGCCAGGATTTGCTTCTTGGAGTGTGGATTTAATAACTTTTCATACTGAGAATCACTGTACTTGGTTCATGGTTGTTCTTCTGTGAGAACTACTGTGCGTTTAAGTTCTACTGTGGCTGGCTGGGAATTTGCATGTTGATCTCGATTAAAGCTCTGGGGAGCACACACCTTCGTTTTGGGGGAAAATTTGTCATGGTCGGCTGCTATGAATTATGCAGAAAGCCAGAGCAATGCGGACAACTTGTGGCTGACTTGAAATGGGCTGGCAAGTTTCTGAGTTCATGGGCAATTAAAGATTGAAAGCAAGTGATGGCTGGCAAAGGAACCTTTGAAGTGATGGCTGTGCTAAATTATGCTGAAATATTGAGTAAATAAAGGAAAGATTAGCTGTGAAATTTAGGCTTGAGATTCTGGTGATGGTTGTATCTCAAAATGACTGGAGAGTTTTAAGAAGATTATTCAACTTTTCAGAGGTCTTAAGCTGCCTCAACTTTTTAAACAAGTTACTGAATGATGTTGCCAACAAAGTTGTAAAAGGATTGACCCAAGTCTGAGCAGAAATGACAAAATCTCTTTGGTGCCCAGGGAAAGAGGAATCCAAGGCAACCAAGCTTCTGCTTAATTAATCCTCTGTCCATTTCTTATTTTTACTCTCATCATTTTAACACAGATAACTACAGACACATGGCAATACATTCCTAAATGAAAGTTTTTGAAGGAATTATTATTGATACTTCATTAAAGCAGTAGAGTCAGTTGAAGAATAATTATTTTCTCAGATTTGTGTTCTGATGAGAGAAGATTTGTGAAACAGTAAATGAGTCAAAGAATGAGGTGGTGAACAAAATAAAACCTACATTTTAATCTCTCAGGCAGAGAAAGTGTATGGGAACAAGTGACTTGTATTCAAATGGCATCTTGTACTGGATTTGGGTTATTCCAAAGCCTTCCACAGCCAGAGGTGTATGTTGAATATTATACAATTTGCTTAACCCAGCAATATGAAAGAGCTGCATGTTTATAACAGAAATTGACATTCCTCTATCTGGGTCGCAGGTACATTTTTGCAATGATTAATCATGGCCTTAAGGTATCCGTGAATGAAATTTGAAGTGCAAATGATGAACATGAATTAATTGGACTCTTCTTTAAAAACAAAATTCTCTAACAAAATTGATGGGTAAAACCTTAAAGCCACACTTGCGCTTCATGGTAATGTGTGTATGACACTGGAAGGATTGCAATGTAGGAAATGAGATGAGCAAGCTTCCAGAAGTGGTTAAGGGATGAAGATGATGGTTTTTGTAGTTGTGATTTGAGGAGTAAATACTGATTAGAACAAGATATCAGGGACATTTTACATCTGCCAAAGGGATTTGACGTGGTCTTAGTTTATCATTTAATCTGCAAGATAGTAACTCAAGACAGTATGGCGACTGCTTTGCTGAGAACCAACACCAGCCCAGAATAGTAATGGTAAAGATAAGTAATCAACCTTTTGTGATTGAGCTCAAGCCCGAAACATTGGTTATGTATCTTTATCTTTGGAATATAAAGTACGCTGTTTGACCTGCTGAGTTTCTCCAGCATTATGTTTTTACTTCAACCACAGTTCTGCAGACTTTTGTGTTTTACTATCAGCCCAGAATGTTGTGCTCCAGTTTCTAGAGTGGAACTTTCTTAATTTTAAATCCTTTGTTTTGCCTCCGCAATCTAGTGGATTTGATAAGCACCGCTGCAAAATTCCAGGAGTAGCTTTTGAACATTAGCAGGGTGGCTCAGGGAATGATAGAGAATTTGTGTCCCAGAAGCTGCATCAATTCTTTCGAGCTATAAGTGGTACCAGCCACCTGGTGGATGCCTTTCTAGGTGATCAGCTTGTGTGCAGCTATAAAACATGTTTTGAAGCATTAGGAATAATAAAGACATTGAGCGTTATGTAAAAGGCAGGTAAGTGAAGGTCCTCTGCCAGATGAACACACCTGCTGCTATTTCTTGTATCTGAAACCACTGACTCTAGATCCAGAGAACAAAATACTGAATCACTCAAGTAGGGTGGGAATTTTTTTGTTGACAACATTAGAAACGTGGTGAATTGTGTTGAGGGTTAAGATCAAGAAAGCCATCAATGCATGTTCCAGAAATCAAGAGAAACCCTATGTAATCTAGAATATCAGGCAATTAAAATGGAATTTGTTCAATAAAATCAATGAACCTATATTTATCTACAGTGGAGTAGCTTAAAGGAGATTCACTGCCCTGTGGGGAGGGAAAGAAACTTCCTCTCCCATAATAAAGCTGGATGTCATTGAGTTGGCACAACATAAACTGTTCTAAATAAGGCTAGTTACTTTGGTCACTGGCTTATCATCTGTCAGCCTATTCTGTTAATAAGTAAATAATGAGACTAATTGGTCTCTGACGAATCAAGAGCTTTTTAAAAAGCTGGTCCGTGAAATTAACATTTTTGGATGGAGGTTAAACAAGAAAGTCTGCAGATGCTATGCTGGAGAAACTCGGCCAGTTGCACCTGCATTTCCATAATTTTAGAAAGGTGGCCTTTTACCATAGCGATTTGCTCCTGAGGTGGTCTTGAGGCAACTTCGTGAACCCCTGCAATCTTTCTACTGCCACATAATGTTTCAATACAAGTGAATGTGTTGGGAGGTCACTTCCAAGGGCAGGTTTCCATAGGTCCAGAGCTTGTTTGGCCTAGAAGTGGGCCAATTTCTAAAATTTGGAGTGTTCCTTTATTTTTAGCTTGCAGCTAACTGAATTGAGTGTTGTCTCTTTTTAAAAACAAATTAATAGACAGCAATATTCATATCTTTCAACGGACAGTCCCAGTGTTTGTGGAAGGGTGGGCAGAAACCGGAACACCCGGGGGAAACATCCACGCTCCTGATTTAGATCCGAGTCGCTGGCATTGTAATAGCATTGTGCTAACTGCTACACTAACAATGCCTTGTAAGACTGAGCTCACGATAAGGTGGTCTTGGTTGCGTCCTCTTGGTTCTGGATGTGGGAGGTGTCTTTGGTTCCGCTCGGAATAGAATTCAGTCATTTTCTTGGGATGAGCAGCGTGTGAAGTCAGCTCCTCACTGATTGAAGAGAAAATCCTCCTGTCCTGATGGCTCTACTATTTCAACCTCTCTTTTCAGATCTGACACTTCCTGCACCTGTCTGCCCCTCCTGTTCACAAACATCCACCCCCATCCTTCCTCCACATATTTGCCTGCGACAAGTTGTTTCAGCATTGATGTTCCAGCAGCCACTAGGACCCATGCTGCAAACAATTGCCGTCAAATATATAATAGGCTCTTACCATGTCATAGTCTTTCAAGGTTCCTGCTGTTATAAGTATCAGCTGTTCTTGCTTTAGATCCTTTCTGATTCCTTAAACAGCTCAGATCAATGTGCAATGATTGGTTGTCATGCCTACAAGTGGTGCTGAAATGCGTTGCCCATCTGAGTGTTCTTCGGGGAATCTGCAAGTTGTGGCCCTGGTTTCTTGCAAGATCTGCCAATACAGATCAATCTGTTTTTCTTCAGGAAGCAACTTGAATTTGGGGAAATTGTCCAAATGCATTAACTGTTCTTGTGAATGTCATTTTTGTTCCTTGGGGCAAGAGGGGGGAATTCAACTTGGATTCTGCATTTCCCAATCTCTTGAACTAAGGTGCACAGGAGTTATTTTTGAATGCCCAATTGGCTGCATTAGTCTTGCCGGCCTACCTAGCTGTGTTCTATTGACTAGGCTTTTCCCCTCTGCGTAATGCTTTCTTCTCTCCTCTTCATAACATGCTCTCAGTTAGTCACTCACTCCTAATTTTTTTAAATAGTAATTTATCATGAGTTATAACTCAGATTAATTGAGTGGAACATGAAGGTCTGCAAACTCTGCAATTTTGGTAAAAACACAGAAATGCTGGAGAAACTCGGCAGGTCTCGCAGAAGAAGGGCTCAGGCCCGAAACGTCTGTTATATAACTTTGCCTTCTATTTACGCTGCGAGACCTGCTGAGTTGCTCCAGCATTTCTGTGTTTTTACGGATTACCTGACACTCCTTCGGAGAAGGTAGTTAAAGAAAAACGCCAATACTACCAAATTCAAGACTACATCCGTCATGCAAAAGCCATGAGAATCTTTTGAACACCGTATCCTCCATAATATTTGGGACAAAGACACTTCCTTTATTTGCACCTGCGCTCCGCAATTTTCTTTTGTAATCAAACAATTCACGTAATGAAAATGCACGTTCCAGATTTTATTCCAGGCTATTTGGTTTGTCCATGTAGAAATTGCATCCCTTTTCATAGTCCCCTCATTTCTGGGCACTATAATTGGGACATTTGGCTTCACGGGTGTTTTGTGTTTAATTGTTTCATTGATGCAGGTATCAGGGAGTTAGGTTTGCTTCTAAGCTTTTGATCACCTTTGAATCTGTAGTTGCCACTTTTCAACACGAGGACCAGAGCTGTGCCCAATGAAAGTCAAAGAAGCCTTGATGAGACTGAAAAACAGGAATATCGCCCAAACCTTAGGGTTACCAAAATCAGTAGTTTGGAACATCATTAAGAAGAAAGAGCAAACTGGTGAGCTCAGTAATCGGAAAGTGGCCGGTATTCCAAGGAAGATCTCCATTGCTGATGACAGAAGAATTCTCATCATAATGAAGAAAAATCCCCAAACACCGGTCCCACAGATTAGACACAGTCTTCGTGAGGAAGGTGTAGATGTGGCAATGGCTACTGTCCGCAGAAGACTTCATGGACAGAACTACGGAGGTAACACTGCAAGATGCGAACCATGACAACGGTGGTCTGCTTTGGGATTTGGGCAGTTCCCATACACCTCCACACTTTGTTCTCACCATCACTCTGATACAGCTTCATCTTGGTCTCATCTGTCCACAAGACATTTTTCCAGAATTCTGCAGGCTCTTTTAAATGGTAAACTGTAATCTGGTCATCCTTTCTATGTCTAGTGGTTTGAGTCTTGCAGTGTAGCCTCTGTATTTCTTGAAGCCTTCTCTGCGCAGTCGCCAAAAGGAGTCCGTCAGGTGAAATGGCTTTCATCTCCGAGGAACTGAGAACTGGAGGATTCTGTTTTCATCTGAAGACTCACATTCTTCAATGATCTCAGTTTAAACATAGCATTCTATGGGATTTGTTTAATAATGCATCTCATTTATTTTATTTTAATCACTAAATCAACTGGGAAATTTGGTATATTTACAGTTGGAATAACTTTGTGATGTTTGCTCCTTCCCTTCTCTTTGTATAGAGTGTGTGGCTTTATTCTCTATATTTGGCAACATTTGCAATCTATAAAAGTGAGTAGTTGCTCTGTTTTTGAGCTTAATCGCTGTTCACCCTGACAGAGCCGCTTCTGTCTCTGTAGCCATGAGGTATGCTGTTCAGTGGAGAACTGAATAAATCCAGATTGCACTGTCTCAGTCCTTGACTCCAATCCCCCGGAAGCATTAGGAAGCAGTCAGCACATGAGGCTTTTGCTGCATGTCATTATACTGTAGCTACATCATCAGTCTCTTCTCTGAGCTTCACATTACATATCAATGAGCATCAGAATATGCCAGGGGACAACAAGTAGCATAAACCATGCTTGGGTTTTGAGTAATATATTTATAATTGGGCTTCCTAACTGGCTATTTTCCTTGTCTATCACCTTAGAATTACTATCAGTGTCCCACCAAACCAACTCAGCAATTATGAACGAAATGTAACAGCTAATGCAGTAAATCCCTGGTATCTGGCACCCGTGGGATAGTTAAATGCCTGATCAGTGAATTTTTCAATTGCTTAAGATTGTGTTATGCGATTGGTGAAGAAATAATGAGATGCGCCGATTTTAAACTCTTTATTTTCCATGTCTTTTTTTGCAAGTTGTTTGCGGCTGCTGTTTGCTTGAATTCTGGATAATGGTGATTTTTACTGTAATCGATATGTTAGCATCAAACTGGTCATTGAGATTTCAGATGGTGGCAGGACTTGCTGTATTTTTGTTTCCTTTCCTGTCATTAGGCTCAAATCTGATGCTGGAGTTTGGAAAACTTTGTAATGCACAGTATTTGTTTTGAGGCTTGTAAGTTCCTCTAAAGGCCTCGGAACAGATTATGGGGTCAGTGCTTGTATGTCTTGTGGTTGAATCTGCAGACTGCTCATCCACGTCTTGCTTAGACACATCAGAAGTTCAACATCTGTTGCAGAATTACACATTGACCTCTGGTCACTATCAACAAATTCTCTCGTACTCCTCTTTTACCATGTAGTTGCTTCTTTTATTATAGTTATCTCTTGAGAGCTTGGTCACTCGGATGGTTCACATTTCCCTTGAGATTATGAGCATGATCTTGCTGAACTTTGAGATTACTCTGCACATGCTTTTGGCATCAAACCAACTTCAGATTTTGTTCATCTGTTAACCAACCTCTGTCTTCTGTCGTGGAGTAGTTAAATGATGATACCGAAGGACTGCCCTCCCCCCCCCCCCCGGATGTGGGTTGCTGGAGACAGGCTCTTGGGAAAAAGCCTTTGGAACCGGGATTCAAGAGCATGCTGAGAGGAAGAAGGGCTCACAAAGAGCCTTAAATACTGAAGGTTTCCTGATCATATCAGAGGTTGGAGGGAGTCTGAGACTGTGGGACCACTGGAGGGAAATCCATGGACACTCCGTGTCTCCGAAGAGAATCTTTTGCTTCTATTTCTCTTACTGTTGGGGGTGCCTTACAGAAGACAAAAATGGAAGTATCTCGTGTATATTGGAAGAATCAGAAATTATTGTAATCAGAAATTCATTGTTTTGCAGCGGTATCACAGTTAAAACATTTATATAAACTGCCTTATATAAAAAAAAATTCAGTGAGGCAGTGGCTTTGGTTCATTGTTTATTCGGGTATCTGATGGCAGTGGGGAAGAAGCTGTCCTTATGCTGCTGAGTCTTCATCTTCAGCGTCCTGTACCCTTTTCCTGATGGTAGCAGAATGAAGAGAGCATGGCCTTGAGAATAGAGGCTGCTTTCTTAAGACACTGCCTCTTGTAGATGTCCCCGATGGAGTGAAGTCTGGTGCCCGTGATGTTGCAGGCCGAGTTAACAACCCTTGAGTTTTTTTTGTTGACCTGAGCGTTGGCACCTCTGCAACCAGCCAGAATGCTCTCCACCTGTAGAAATTTTTGAGAGTCTTTGGTGTCATACCGAATCTCCTCAAACACCTCATGAAGGATAGCAGCTGGTGAGCCTTCTTCACGAATTCATTTTTAACATATTATTTTATAGTACATTTTTAATAGTATTTGTGCTATTTAATCATTTTTAATGTACGTGACATTAAAATGAACCTTTTGGAGCACTGAGCATATGGTGTGGCGGACTCTGCTGTGTGTATCTTTAGCTGGCTCATGCACTTTCCTTTCTGGGACAGAGAGACAACATGGAAAACATCAGTACATCTCAATGTACTGATCTAAAGAATGTGCAGGAATGAGAGGTCTGTTAATTTGTGCTTCAAACTTTAATTTTTATTTTTCTGAACTATGGTGATAGGTTTCATTGAATTTTTTTTAAATAAAAACCATGTTCAAGAGTAGGCCACACCCCTTGATCCCTTTAGCCATAAAGACCAGGTCCAACTCCTTTCTGAATTTTATCTAATGAACTGGCCTGCACAACTTGGGGTCAGGGAGTAGCACAGATTAACAACAGGTTCATCATCTCATTCCCAAGGTCGCAATAGATTATATTATTGCTAAAGATTCTTAGAAAATGGAATGTCTGCTCTGCAGCTGGTCCCCTGATGTCCAGTGGAATGGTAGAGGCTGAAGAATTAGTTCCCAAAGCGACTTAGCTTGAGCATGCACGAATATCCTCGTGGCTAATTAGCAAAATAAGGATGTGTTTATTTCATGGTTCATGGCTTAAGTTTTCAGAGTCCGGTAGGGATTTAGCCTTGTGGTTCTAAAAATGACTGTCCAAAATCAATATAATTAGTTATTTTCCAGGAGGATGATGCAAAGTGGTTGTTGGGGCATTGGGACATGTGCTGACTGAGGATTTCTGTCCATTTTCTGCCAGATATAAGGGGTGATTATTTTCCTTATCAATTGCTGCTTGATCTCTTAAAATGGACTGCAAGCAAGATTTTGATCTCATTATATATTTGTTATTGTCACGTGTGGCAAGACACAGTGAAAGGTTTTCTTTCCTGTTGCTTTAAAGAAAGGAGGAAAGGAAAGAGAAATAAGTCCCTTCAGAGACTGGTGGAGGATGACACTGCCTTTACTCCACTGGCCCCCAAGCATAAGATCCCATAATGCCACCCACACTCTTCCCCCCCACCCCAACCTCTGTATCTGATCCATTTTCCCCCCCGGTCCCAATTCTCCAAAGCCATGAATGTCTGCTGCCTGGTCGGACACCTGCTCCTCATCTCACCTCATCAACCTGTGGTCCTGTTAGATACAGCGCCATGACAGCTCTCTGTCGATTTTGTGGTACCAGCTCAGGCCTGGCTCAAGTTTGAGTTGATAATCTTCTGTCTGTATATCTACAACTGGATGAAATTTCTCACTGGATCACAGTGTGCGCACACGCCTTCCACAGCTCACAATGATCACATACTAAAAATATTGTTATAAAATAATACAATAATTGAACATTGCTAAAGGTGGCCCAGTCAGGAGTGAAGTTGCCTGCTTAAGGGAGCTGGGCAACTTTAGGGAGAGAGTGCAGTGTGTGGGTTGATAGCAGTAGTGGGCTGAAATGGGGAGTGATGCAGAAAAGGACCAATGAGTTCTCAGATGAGTGGTGCCCATAATGCAGAAGGGAGGAGAGGCTATGTGGGGATTTCATTCAGACTGGTGGTAGTGGGGACTGAGGCAGGCAGCAAAAACAGAAGTGGGGTAGGCGAGCAGGACAGGATAGAAGCAGCAGAATTTGGAATGGGTTGACGTATTGTTAAGCGGAGGGAGAAGCTGCCGAAGTGAAATCGTGAAACTTGTCGGTTCTTGGCAGATCCGATGCAGCACAGCTCGTATTTTCCAGTGGGACAGTGGAACGAAAGGAAAGCAGATTGAAGAAGGGAATGAAATGTTGAGTCCTCAATTCCCCATATTTAGTCATTCCTGGCAGGGTGCTTTTGATCACCTGCCATCCCTTAGCATTATTTATCCAGTATCTTCTTATTTTGTCAAAACATTGCTGAAGTTCTTGGCGAGAGAGAACTCTGAGGAGTGCAGTGATTCGTAGCAGTCTCATGGGCAGGTTACTTTTATCTTTTGGTGTCATTGATGAGGGGGGCATGTTAATCAGGGTTACAGCTTCTCTGTGGATGGCACAGTGGCCGTATGTGGTTTTCATTTAATATCTCCTCTGAGCATCAGTTAATTTTTTTTAAATGTAGGCATACAGCACAGTAATAGGCCCCTCCGCCACATGACCCCCCACCCCCCACCAAATACACCATTTAACCTCCAACCACACCCCCATATATTTTGACGGGTGGGAGGAGATCAGAGCACCAGAGGAAACCCACGCAAACACTGGCAGAATGCGCAATATCCTTGAAGACAGCGTTGGATCCAAACCTGGGTCACTGGTGCTGTATGAGCATTAAGCTAACTGCTACGCTAACCGTGGCGCGATTGAAGGACCACGGCGCACGGGTCTGAAGTAGTTGCTGGATTTTTGATGGAGGTTCTGGACTTCCAATCTTCTGCCTTGAGTGAGGATACTAAAACGATGGTAACCTCGACACCAGACTTTCTTGACAGCCATTCCTCCTGCCTTTGGATCCAGTGGTGAAAATTGTATTCCTATAGCATAATGCATAGGATGCCTTGTTTAATGCAAAGAAATATTGGTGCTTTGCAAGGGAGGCTGTCTGCTTGAACTAAGACCATCTTGTTACTTCCACTGAAAATTTTAAGGATTATAATTATAGCACATTTCCAAGGAAAAATCTGTTTGCAATTTTGGATGTAAACACTCTGCTATTTTAAGGAGTATTATTTAGGAAACAAAACTTCTGTCTTGCAATTTTATCTTTTTGACCCCTGTTATAAAATGCTCATTTATAGAGTGAAGTGCAACTTAATGAACAGTTGCTTCAGAGCATGGGTTATGGTCTGGATTATGTTGTTCCACAAATCCTGTTATAGAAATTGGTGTGTAAAGTGTATGAAGTCACAGCTGTTCCCACCTTTGCCTCATTCATAGATGGATCTGTTAGCTTAATAGTGGGACAAACAGTTTCTGGTCTACAGCTTCCTGTTGCCAACCCATTTTAACTCCCCAAACCATTTCTGCAAAGACGTATCTGTCCTCTGCCTCCTCCATTGTGAGGGTGAGGCTAAATGTAAACTTGAGGAGCAGCACATTACATTCCTGTTGGGTCGTCTGAAACCTAACAGCAAAAACATAGTTTTCCAATTTTTGATTATCCCCATTCAGTTCCACAGCTTCCATATTTTCTTTAATTAATCCAGGACCTCTTTCTAATCTTTTCCGTGCCCTCCAACTGACCATTTCTACCCATGAATGTTGTCTGACCTTTCTCTGTTCCTCGGTCGTTCATTATTTAGCCCTTTTGAGAAGGATCAACGGGTGGGAAGCTGAACCAATTGTGATCTAGTGAGCTGGGTTCCAATTAAGCAACCAGCTTTAAGGTGTGTACTCAGATTAAAACGTGAAATATTCAGAAATTCCTGAAATCACAATTGCTTCAGGCTAACTTTTGTATCCATTGCTGTGTTTCATGATTCAGACAAGTTAACGCAAGTTAAAATGTGAACTAAGTCCCCTCTTTTGTTCTGAGTACAAGTTTCTGGTGTTTGGGTCAATAAATCATTTGAAAAGTGCGAGCAATGCTCAAAATAGCAGTGGTTTTGGATATCTATTTCCTCATCAGCGATGTGAACCTTGTGGTCTCTTCAAATTAATTTTTGGGTCTGTTCAAGTTGCAGTATTAGTCATCAGAATGCTCAAAATTCTTGTTGGCCACGAACAGGGGAATGCAGCTCCAATTGTGGGGCAAAAAGTTCAGCAGCTACTTTCACTGGCACCGTGCCCTATGCCCTGCACGTTCGGTCTCTTGACAAATGGCACCTTATGATGAAATGTGTAGCACCTGCAGAAAGTGATGTAGGAAACTGCCGAGGCTTCGCTCTCCGTAATCTGCAAGCTCTGCAATGTGAGCTGGCTAAGGACCACAGCCAAGCGCCACACGCACATTGCCTTCTAGTCGAACATAACTCAGTGACTTGGAGCAGTGGTGTGGCATTTCCTTCAAATTTTTTGAATGCCCCGTAGCACTGTGCATGGGTGCCTTTGACAGATGACTGCGATATTTCAAACAAGTGGGCAAGCTACCTCCTCGAGGATGTTTGGGGTTGGGAAAATTGGGTAATTTAAAATAAGATAATTAATGTAACTGTTAGCTGATTACATTCCCTATCAATCAGCCCTGGGCTGGAAATATCCTTGATGTCTCATGGCTTTTTTTCACTTTGGGAATGTGACCGAATAGCTCCACTTTGATGTGAGATGTCAACTTTTCCTCTTCAGTTTACTATTTGGGTGCAAGTTTCTGTTGCGTTTCAGTTTCTCCTTTTTGTGCCTTCAGTCACTTCTGGTAAAATAACAGAAGTTGTGACTATTAATTTGGAAAGGATTTAATACTGTCTGGTTTAATTATTTCAAATTTTTTAGTCTGCAACCTTGTAGTACAATGGCCCAACAGACCATGTGGATCAGTCGTTGGACGGATTTGACTCTGCTTCTCTGGACACGGGGAAAGAGCTCAGAATCAGATGCTCAACCAAAGACTGAAATAAGAATCAGGAGTGCAGTATGTTTGCATAATAAGCACCAAATTGGGTTCAGCTTGTTGATAGGTCAGCTGTATTGAGCATGAAGCTGAGGACACTGCAGTGTTTGAATGTCTTATTAAAAGCACGGGGTGAATTGATTGGAAGAACCTGTGCAAAGAAAGGGGAGGTAGAAACAGCATGAAAAACTCATTAATTCACAACACTTAATTCAGCAGCCAAAATGTTCCTTTTATTTGCCTTCTTTATTTCCATTGACTTGAGTGTCACATTTGACTATCCATGATCAGTGTTCCAAGGGATGTTCAAGAACAGTTTATTTCCAATAACTAGAACACTCATCATTATCTGCACTATTGAAAATTGTTTATTTTGCACAATGATCACTGAATATTTATGGTCTCTTTTAATTTAATTCAATTATACAATTTTTAAGAACCTGTTTGGCTGTAGCAAGGAAGAAGTTTGGGCATATGTTCATTGTACAATGTTAATGATCATTTCCTTTAGGGGTGTCGTTGGGCTTGTGAGTTCCATCAGTGATTGTGACAAGGGGCACATTTGCTTCTCATTGCTCTTGAGGGTTGGAAGCACCCCACTCCCTGCCTCAGACCAGACCATTTGTACTCCATCCAGCCACAGTTGGAGTTGGACAGCTGCAATGTGTAACTGATGGATATAAATTGTGGTCAAGAAGTAGCCCTGCCCAAGTTGCTTTTTGGGGAATTGTGGTGCGAGCCTGGCAAAGCAGCAGGTGATGTGCAGGTCATTTTCATTCCTGACCTGTGGCAGCTGGGTCGAGTTGCCATCTTTCATAGCTCGATTCTAAACCCCTTCTACCTGGGAAAGGGCAGAAGAAAAAGGCCACTACTTGTCAGTTCCCCAGCAAGTGCCAAACCTTCCTTGGAAATGTACTGACATTGATTTCTTGTCACCAGGTCAGACGCTTGGAAGTCATTATCCAGCAGTATTGAATACCTTCTTCAGAGTATTGATTCAGGAAGATGGTTCACTACTGAGCTTGCTGAAAGCAATAAGAATAGACAATAAATGTAGTGGAACACAAAAGTCTGCTGATGCTTTGATTGTAGTAAAAGCACAAAAATACTGCAGGAGCTCATCTGCTCTCCCAGCATTCATAGAATATAAATCTACATTACCAAGGTTTCAGGCCTGCACCCTTCAAGCTGTGCAAAGCTTGCCAGTGACTCCTTCAAATTAAAACAATCCAAGGTTTTATGTTCAAGTTTATTGATCATCCATACAAGTACAACCAATGAAACAGATATCCCATCCTCGGTGAACAGGTACATACAGGCATAGCACGCTTACAAATAATACATATGCACAGTGTGTATATACAAATATTAAAATAAATTCATATTGTTAAATGCTGGAGTCATAGAGGGTTTGTATGAGCAGTTCATCAGTTGTTTAGCAGTCTTGCTGCCTGTGGGGAGAAGTGATAAGTGAGGAGATGTGTCCAGGATAGGTCACTTCTTCAGTGGACTCCAAGGAACTTCATGGTCTCCACCACTGAGCTGTCAGTTAAGTCGAGTTTATTGTTATCTGATTGCACAAGTACAACCTGATGAAACAGCGTTCTCCGGTCCTCTGTGCAAACACACAACCAAACGTCACTCACATACATACCTACCTACCTACCTATGCTGAATAAGTATTTTATCTATACAAATAAATAAGTAAATATGTTTAGATAAATAAGAGTCTCGGAGGGTTAGTGCGAGCCGTTCCTTTGGTCATTCAGCATTCTCACTGCCCATGTGAAGAAGCTGTTCCTCATCTTGGTGGTGCTGGCTCAATATCCCTCTACCTCTTCCCTGATGGGAGCAGCTGGAAGATGCTGCATGCTGGGTGGTAGGGGTCCTCACTGATTTTGTGAGCCCTCTTTAGTCAATGATCCCAGTAAATCCCATCAATTTGGTTGGGGTGGTGGAGAGACCCCAATGATCAATGATCATCTCTGCTATCCTTATGGTCCTGTGGAGTAGTCCCACACTGCTGGCTAGGTTGCTCTTGATAGAGATCCTGTAGAAAGTTGTCAGGATAGTGGCCGGTAACCTTGCCTGCCTCAGGAAGAGCAGTGGGTGTTGTGCCTTCCTGACGTGAGGAAATGTTTTGTGTCCACGATGGGTCACAAGTGGACAAACAGGCAAATTAAAAGAGGAGACAACTTGCTCTCTTGAGCATCCTCAGCCGTTCAGTAATTGGTTGATTTAACTGCAACCTTGGTCCTGTGTTCTAGTCTAACACAAAGCACTTTCAGGTGGCCAAAATACCCCAATGTAAAGTCGCATATTCTACTCCTATGAAGCTGTTGGGAAGTCACCTGAAAGAGCAGGAGGTGCCTCTGAGGCGCACATTCCAACCCTCCTCCGAGAGGGATAATCATCCGAGAGGGAGCACTGAAGACCCCCAGGCACCTGAATGCAGCCGCCTACTAAGGGGATGACAATCAGTTGCCGAACGCCTGACAGCCCTCCTTCCTGCTGTCCCTGCCCCCGGCGCGGGACGTCAGGGCAGGGGCAGCTGTCGCCCCAACCCTGACATCACGAAGTGACTGGAGCCGGAGTGTGCTCTGAGGCGCCTCTCCTGCAGCTGTCCCTTTCAGGTGGCCAGAGCTCCGCTTTTAGCACTGCCACCTGAACGACCATTTCACAGGTCTAAATCCGCTTTTGCAGGCGCATTCTTGGCGGAGAATGCACCTGCAAGCGGCTACAGTAACCTTCAAGCCCCTTTTCAAGGTTCTACCTATTTCTGTCCTAAAAGTATTCAAAGACTGTTTCCACTTCACTTTTTATGGGACAAAGACTCATGATCCATAGGGACTAAAAAAAAATCCTGTCGTCTGCCTTATTTTAAAAAGAACTTTACATCCACTATACAAAAAGCCCCCAGAATTTTGTTTCAATCAAGATTCCTATCCACTAAACTCCTGTAGTCTAGTCTCTTCCAACCTTTCTTCAAACAATAACTTCCCCTTTTCAGATTAGTCTGGTAAATTTGTCTGAACTCTTCATCACAATGTTTTTAAGATCACCAATGCTGGACAAGGTTATCCAGATGTACTCTCACCAATCCCTTCAATAACTTAAGCATAACTATCTGCTTTGGTTATCAATTATTCCCTGAATAACTAATATTATTTGCTTTGCCAGATATTTGCAGTCTACTAGACCTTCTTGAATTGTGCTCTGAGTACGCACTTCCCTCTGCAAACTCCTGATCAAACTCCAGTTAACGTGGTTAATTTTCCTGCAAAAATGGAAATTTCACATTTTTCCTCCTCCTTTTAGCCATATCTTTGCTCACTTAATCTGTCTGTAGCCTCCTTGCATCCTCTTCCCAGCCTACTACCATATCGCTGTGTTATTGGCGACTTTGCCAACCATAACTTCAATAATTGAGTCAAAGACAAAAATTGTAGGTCCCAATGCTGATCCCTCTCTGGAATACCAGTTGTGACATCTTGCCAACCACTTTGTGTCTTCTGTTCCCTTTTCAACAATGCAGGTTACTTCAAAGATTTCCCCTTGTTTTTTGTATATTTTGAGAGAGATCCAAGGGAAGGAAAAATATAAAGACATTTCAAAGAGTAGAGTTACCTTAATTATCCAAGATGTGGATGTGTTAAAAGGCAGAATGGAAAGGAATACGCCTAAATTGGTAGCGTTGTGGCACACAGATTGTAGCTGTGCTTTTTATGACTGACCCCAATTCTTAACCTGTGGTGAGAGTGGAATTTGAAATTTGCTCAAATTCTCAACGTGCCTGATATTATGGGGAGTAGATTGGACAGCTCAAAACGAACCTGGTTCTTCGATCAGGTGAAACATTTTTATTGCGCCCATTGGCAGTTTGATTGATTGCCATAGTACCCCGACAGTGCATTTCTGCTGGCCAGGGTCTCTGAACGATATCATTTTGTTTTTAACTGTTCCATCACACCTTCTGGACAAATGTGATTATGGTTAATCTTCCCTTTGGGTGTTTTTTTTAAAAGTCTTGTTCCTCCAGGCTGCATCCTTCTCATGCTATTTAACACAAACTTGATGCACTGCCCCTTAAAGCGGTCCCATTCATATCCAGCCGCTTAAAATGAATTGTCCTGTTCATATTCTCGCAGTGTGACTTCACACCAAAAATATCAGCTCTGGCAGATTTCCTGTGGCTTCTCTGTATTTAGAAGCATCCCAAGGCTGATTCATCAGTTGGGACAGATACTTCTGGCAAGAAAAAGATGCTCGCTTTGGATCTTTCATCAAGGCAGTTTTAAAAAAATTAATAAATGGAAAATTGTGATTGTATGTCCAGAACTTTCCGATTAGTGCTCCTTTATTGCCAAGATCATCTAGTGTGAAGTAAGCTCTTGCCATTTACTTTAGACCTTAGTCGTTTACACAGATGTCCTCATTTATGAGAAAGGAAAGCTTGTGGAACATTGGATTTTCAGATGTTAATGAAAATAGTAAATGACAAGCATGTATGATGTTCGTCTAGTACTGTATTGATGATGCCATATACTCTTTGATGAAAGTTGCTTGGCAAAATCGGCATTCATTACTCATTCCTGATTTGACATTGAGCCACCTTTCTGAATAGCTGACATTCTTCTGATAAAGGGATTTTCTAAGTGCTGGCAAGTATGAAATTCTGCAGTGATGGTGAAGAAATGCCGATTATATTTCCAGATCAGGGTGATGTGAGACTGAGGGGAGTTGCATGTGAAGTGCTTCCCATTCACCTGCTGCTCTGGTCTTTTTCAGATGCTCGAGACAAGGATTTACTGAGGTGCTCTCAATGTTGCTGTGGTAAAGTGCATTAGGTAGATTGTGTGCTGGTTATGGAATGAACGAATGTGATATAGGTGCACGATCCTTTATCAGGAACCCTTGGGGGACAGTGTGTTCCAAATTTCAGAGGTTTCTGGATTTTGGGAAGCCAGATTTAAGCCCTTCTGAATTGTGCTGCCATATTTCCCCCCCCCCCACCCCGGCCGCCCGGCGCGCGCTGCCGGTCCCTCAGCCGCCCACCCAATTCGCACTGCCGCCTCTCTACCCACTTACTGGATTTTGGAGCTTTCTGAATTTTAGATATCTGGATAAAGGATCGTGTAGCTGTACCAGTCAAGCGATGTGCCTCGGCTAAGCTTCTCAAATGTAATGGCCATATTCCTTAAAAAAAAAGACTTCAGTCAGGCGGAGCCAATTTTATGATTAGAATGTGGTAAGCCTATTAATTGGATATAAATTTTCATATTGCCTTTTCTTTGTGATTTGGAAACCTTTGGTGCATTTGATATAACTTGTATGTTAAATCTACAAATAGCTTCCAGAGGGTGAGTGAGTTTATTACCAATGTTGAGTACAGATCAAAGGGTAGAGGCTAGTTCAGATCAAGGTCAATGTTAGATTGATCAGCTGTCCTTTTATTCAATGAAGGATGATTGGTTTTAAAGTAAATATTGCAGTGATTTGGCCAATTGATTGATAAATGTGCTCTTCAGCCTGTACCTTGAGTTCCTGTAAGTGTTTCATGGCAAATCTTTTGTTGTTCCAGCTGTTTTGCTGACAGTTCTCCTATTGGCTGTCTAAGTACACATGCATGGGTTGCTCTGCCAGTAAGCTGCCTCAAGGATCCATCTCAAAGGACCACTTGGCACCGCTGTACAATAAGAATGCTTTCAAACATTTTGAGCTTTTCTAACTTGATTGAAATCTGTTAATTGGGGCAATTATAACTGAAATGTGTTAATTGTGACTGGAAGACTTTCATATTTTTTTAAACACAGAAATCCTACAATATTGCCGGAAGGAAGACCAGGCATTAAGCTGGCTTTGAACCGAACAAAGCCGGCATAATGCCAGGTCAGTGTGTCTTTTTACACAGTAAGCCGGCATTCTGGGAACAAAAGAGGCAGGATGTGTAACACTGTGTCAGCATCTAGAGTAAAACATACTATATTTGTCGGCATATTAGAGCACCCCCCCCCCCCCCCACAATGGTTAGTGGTGGCCTGTTGAGAGACTCTCGGCAGCCTGCTGTCGGCCCCCGCACTGGTCATTGTGTTGGGAAAGTGTCAGGTTTGAGAGAGATGAGTCTGGACACAAGGTTTTGCAATCAAATATTACTTTTATTAACACACAACAATTAAGAGAAGAACATGGGGAAATCGTAGCAGGAATAAAACACATGCACAAAATTTATAAGAGTGTGGAAAAATGTACTGTGAGTATTGATCTATAGCAGTGGTTTTCAAACTTTTTCTTTCCACTCACATCCCACCTCAATTAATTCCTCACTAATGACCGCTATCTATCGTTGGGGGCTGGTGACAGATAATGAAAGATAATATTGGGGATTTCAGACTGTTCAAACCCACAGACCAGCTTGTTCACAGCATAAAGTGTCTAGTGACACCTGGGGACAGCTGAGAGCAGGCAGTGGGAACAGTGTGGGGGACTTTTATCACAATGTCACTCCCTTACACTCATCTCCTCTCCCTTAATATCTGAAGGTCTGTCGGTGACTGTCTTGAACACATTCAGTAACTGAGCATTCACACCTCTCCTCCTGAAGACTTCCAGATTCCGTACCTTTTGAAACCTACTTTTTATCTTATTCATGAATGATCAAGCCCTATTTTTGAAAGACCAACAACCACCATCTGTCCTGTCAAATCCATGAATTATGTACTTGTGAATTAATCATCACTCATTCTCCTCCCAGCAACACATCTGTGCTTCACCCAGCTAATGAAACAGTGGGTCTAGAAGACGATGCATCACTATTTTACCTCCAGCTCATTTCATACTTCTGTATTTATGGGAGCATGCATAAACATCTGAGATGGTCTAGACCCCAGGGGCTGTTGGTCAGGTAGTGAACTACTCACTATCAGCCAGATCGAATCTGCCTTTTACCTTTGCTGTATAATTGCAGCTCAATCTGGCAGACCTAGTGTCAAATCAGTGATGTCCTGGAAATGATACCTTGCTGGGTTGGTGCTGGACCTAGCTATACTTGCCCTCACCTCTCTCCATGAGCGACCCACTGCATCAGAGAGCAGGTAGTGGGCTGTCGGGAGAGAGCGAGGTATTATGAAAAAGAATTTTCCTGTTGTCTTACTTCCATGTTTTGTCTAAGTTTTAAATGCTTACTGGTAAATACACTAAATAAGAAAACTATGCAAACACATCCTTTCCCATCTTGGTACCAGAATGCCAGATTGCTCCTTTTACACAGACGGTGTTCCAATGCTGTTACTTCCTCTGTCCACCACTACCCCCCCCCCACATTCTAAGTCAATGCTTTTTACACAGCAGGTGTAGCATTAAAAAAAAAGCCGTAAGTATCCTGGATCAAAGTGATTGTTTAAAAAGCCCATCCGAGTCTTGGACTCGGGACAGTTTAACAGGTTGGAGAAAAGTTGAAGTTGATGGTTCAAAGACTGGAATGCTTTCACTGCCTTTTAAATCCTTTAAGCTTTCTTGCAGCTTTAATAGCATTCCATATCTTGCCTTTAGCATGCAGATAATGTGTAGAGCATCCCAGAAGCCATTTTTTAAATTAATCGATTTTTTTTTAGACATACAGCGCGGTAAAAGGCCTTTTTGGCCCATGAACCTGTCGCCCAATTGACCTACAAACCCTGGAACAGTGGGGGGAAAGAACCCACGCAGACACGGGGAGAACGTACAAACTCTTTACCGACAACGCGGGATTCGAACCCTGGTCCTGATCACTGGCGCTGTAACAGTGTTGCGCCAACCATGCCATCCTTTCTGGATCTAAAATCTCACAATTGAGCCTTAAAGGTACTGTTTTAAATCTAATAACTGTGGGATTGCGACCAACCAAGAGTTGTTATCTTTACACAGATCAGAGAAAAAATATAAGAAAGGAAAATAAGACTTCAGAAAGCTGTTCTGTGCCACTGGAAGAAGTGTGATCAGAGTCGTAAAGGATTGTTCCTTTTACTTAATATAACGAATTTGATGACCTGAATCAACCCCGATGTTGGAAATTGGTCAAACTTCACTGTTGACCCTCTGCATTTCTTCTCCTGATCTGTGCCAGCTTTACGAGCATCGCTAATTTTTCCACCATGACCCAGTGTTTTTCCTGAATTAATGATGTGCTTTGGGCTTTCTGGAATGAGTGGCAGATCCAGGCTAGTCCTCCAGTTACCACGCAGCAGTGGATGGTGAACCTTTGAGTTGGAATCAAATGTGGTATTAAAAAATACTCATTTTCATAACTCAGCAGTAGTTCCAAGAGGGTATTTATTTAAAAAAAATAAAAATGACTAGACATACTCTTCTCTGCTTAAACCAATGGATATCAACCTTTTACCCCCACTCACATTACCACCTTAAGTAATCCCTTACTAATCACAGAGCATTTAAGACTTAGAATGCAATAGATGTTCTGTGGATTACTTAAGGTGGTATGTGAGTGGGGAAACACGGTCGAGAGCCACTTGCTTAAACTGTGAAGCTAACTTCTGACAGGCTGAGAAATATTCAGCCCACTGTTGGGATGATCCCTACAATTATTTTAAGATCTCCCTCTGATTTCTCTGCAATTGCCTTGGTTGCATCTTGTGGCTGAGTTTGAAGAACTGCATTGCAGGAAAATTTGCATTTCCAAGGCAGAAGATTTTTTAAATGAACAGAAATTGATTGTTCATTCCAAAACTGAACAACTTGCATTTATGAGAAAATGAGATGTTCCTGTGGAAGAGTGCTCTTTAACCTGTACTGTGATTGTACTCTAATGGGTGGCATTATTTCAAACAAATAAGAATTTTTTCCCTTCCTTCTATTTTAGTGTTTCATTGGAAGTAGCAGAACTATTCCACCTTCTGGAAGTTGATTTGTGTACTTTCTTTTCCCCAGGGGGTTACAGGATAAAGATCAAGAGTGGAAATGCTCCACCATCCTTTCCCAAGTCCAAAGCTGCTGTAGCCTCCCAAGCAGAGACATTTGTAGGGAGACAGAATATTCTGCATTTCCCTAGGTAGCTGCTGCTCCACAAAGATTCAACTCGTCCAAGACAGAGCAGCCTGCTTGATTAACATCTCTTCCATGCTACATTCAGTCGGTCTCTCCTCCATTTAACCTTCTCACAAAATGTATGACTTGGGCAGTGGCCAAACCAATTACAAAAAAAGCTTCCCAGTCAAATACTCTGAAACTTCGTTAGAACGCGATTCGTTAATCTGCGGAATCGCTTATAGCGCGGGTCTCAGTGGACACCAAACTTTGCAAATTCTCACCTATTTAACACCGCGCTTGATCAAATAGTGCCGCATTAATTATGTTCTTTCGTTTGGCTCAATTTGTGAAAATTTAACTGCAATTTAACTGCCAGTACAGATCAAGAATCATATAAAGCCCTGGTGCTGGAAGTCACATCATCAATCACTCAGGATCTCATCAACAGTATGGAGCTCTTGATTGGTCGATTAAAAACAGCCAATCAGCATCCACATTATATATCGGTTTGATCTGTAATGGTAGCTCCTTTTAAGTGGTCATTTTGAAGGAAAATGTTGGGGAAAAACTCAATTTTTCTGTAAAATAAGTTGATTAAAATTCAGAATGCGCTTGCTTCCTTTCATTGAAATTGTTAGTTATAGAGAGCAGATCCTGGTAATATTTGGGTTTGATTATCCATGGGCACTCTGACATATATGGATCTGTTCCACGACTTGGCTGTCATGCGGTATGAAATCTTGGACCCCAACTACCATGTTCTAACGAGGTTTTACTGTACTTCTTTCCCTGCACCAAGCCAGTTCTTGGAGCACACGTCCAAGTAGTTTTCCAAACGTGGAAATTTCAACCTCCAGCACCCTTTCAGTCAATGAATTACAGAGCCCTACCATTTGAGTAGAAAAAAAATTATCTGATCCTTCTTACTGATGACTTTAAATGTATGGGTTTTTTTTTTGGCTCCAGAAATTGGTCTTTCCTTCTTATTCCATTTGGGCCCCCTTCTGGTTTTATTCATCATAAATGAATCTCTTCTTGGCTGCCTCTGAAGAATTTAAAGAAAACAATCCTAGTCTGAACAGTCATTCCACGTAGCTAATTTTTTCTCGGCATGGGAATGTGCTTGTAAATCTCCTCTCCGTCCTCTTCAGTACAATGTGGTGAGCAGAAGTGTATGCTGTCAATGTGCTCTATACATCTCTGTACTTGTATGGCTGCCCCAGTTAATGAAGGATAGTTCTTCCCGGTTTGAATTGAAGTATGGTTCAATGAACATTAACATTTAAGAGAACGAGGAATATTGGACGCTGCAAGACTGGCTGAGTTCCTCCAACATTTCTGTGTTTTTAACCACAATCACAGCATCTACAGACTTTCATGTTTCATGAGTGAAGATGAATCTCCTGTTTGCGTTTATAACTGGCATGTCAAATGGTCCTTGAAGGGCTATTTGAATTTGCACTTCAAGTTTCTCCAGATCACTGTTGAACTTGGCTGTAGTTTCCACCATGGACAAAATCCACTGCAGCCACTTGCCAAAGTTGCTGCCAACATGCCTCCCTAAGCTCTTTACCATCAAGGACAAAGAGAACCATTGCATAGAAGAAAACCTGCATGTGACAGTGTTCCTAACCTTCAGATCACCCTGACTTGGAAATACATTATTGTTCCTTCTAAATAGTTTTCACTCTGCTTGTTACTGCGAGTGTAGCCCACTGTGTTGTAGTCTGTATCCATACAGCTTCCTTCATGTCTACTTTTTAAAATGCTTTGCACCTATTCCCCAGTTTTACTCCTGAAAGACCTGGATTTTTAAAATCTCCCCCAAATCGTAGGCTCCCAAGCAGTGGTTCACAGAGGAGATAGTGTTCCAGTTAATTGGTATGAGAACACCAATACCGCGAAGCTTAAAGCCCTCAAAAGGTAGTGGACACGGCCCAGGACATCACAGGCAAAACCCCTCCCCACTATTGAGAACATCTACAGGGAGTGTTGCTATCGGAGGGCAGCAGCAATCAACAATGATCCACACCACCCAGCACATGCTCTGTTAACACTGCTGCCATTAGGAAAGAGGAACAGATACCACAAGACTCACACCACCGGGTTCAGGAATAGCTGCTACACCTCCACCAGCAGACTCCAACAATAAACTCAATCAGGAACTCTTAAGGACTCCTTGTGCACTTTATTGATTTTCTTTTGTTCTCTCTGTATTGCAGACAGTTTGTTTACATTTGTTATCTGTTTACAGTTCTTTTGTTTACATGTTTACACTGTGTATAGTTTTTTTTGCACTGCCAATCGGTGGTAATTGTCCCCGGCCCACATGAGAAAGGAATCTCAAGGTTGTATGTGATTTCATGTATGTATTCTGACAATAATAAATCAGAAATCTGAATATCTTCCTCTTAAATATCCTCCATTGATCTGGTTTGATAAAATTAGGATTAGTTCATCTCTGACTCCATGATGCATTTGGTTTAATTTTGGAATTCTCGGAGGTAGGATGGTTAAAGCATTTTCTCGCCCATCATAACTGATATCAAATATTTCATGACAAGTCATTTAAAAGTTGCTTGATTGATAATGTTTGGAATATATGTGGGCCAAATCAACCACTATGATTATTTCTTTATTCCTCGTGCACAAGAAAGACTCTTGATGTATTTGAGTTGGAGATTGAAGAGAAATTTAAAAACAAACTTCTGGTCAAGAAGCATTTGTGGAGGCAGAAGCATGATTGACTTTCCCATCAAGACCAGGTGTCAGGATGGGAGTGTGGGTGGAAGGAGTGAGGTGGGTGTGTGGTGACGGGTGGAAACAGGCAAGGAAACCAAAGGGTGGGTTGAATTGGATGGGAGAAAGGAAGAGGGAAAATAGCCACAGAAGCTGCAAGGTGATTAGTTGAACCAGATAAGGGAGTGGTGATGGAATCAGTGAGAAGGGAGGATAGAAAATAAGGGAGTGGTGATGGAATCAGTGAGAAGGGAGGATAGAAAATGTAGGCCAAGGGCAAAAAGCCAGGTGGGTGGGTGATGAGCAGATGGAAATGGAAAAGGTGATTAAAGTGCTGAGAATCTTGGACCTGCAAGAGTGGGAAAGGAGCACAGGATGCAGCTTCCCTGAATGTGGAGAATGCAGTGGAGAAGATCCAACAAAAGTTCCTTCACCATCTCCCAAGCCACCAACCGGGGACCTTGGCAGAACTTGTTACCCATAATCTATCATCTCTCCTTTTGTATCAGGTTCCATTTACCAATTTCCTGCCTCTTTCTGTACCTTCCCCATTCCCCACCCATACCCTGTTTCCATCTATCATCAACCAACCTCTGTCTTAATTCTCCCAACCATTCCTGTCTCTATCTGTTCATCATTCCACCTATCACCTCCCAGCCTCTATCTCATCATTTCCAATCCCCCATTGCTCCTCTCTCAACTCTACATACTGGCCACCTTCCCTCTCCATTCTGTCTGAGGCCAAACCTCATCCTGAAACATTGGTCACCCCTTTGTCTACACGGATGCTGCTTGGACTCCGATTTCTTCCAGCAACTTGTTTTTCAGATTCCAGCATCTTCAGCCTTTAGTTTCCAGTGGAGAAGGAGTAATTGAAAAAAACGATCAAAAGCAAAGAAGGACATCTTGGGGTGGCCACCAAGGGCAAGAGTGGTGTTGGGACCAGACTTCAGTGAAGATTGAGTTGTCCAGTAAGTTGCTAATCAATACAATTCATTAGTGCAGGATGGAGGGTGAGAATACAATTTGTTGCCTTGGACACAGGTGACATGAAATTTTTAACACATTGCATGACCATTGACTCTGCCATCTCCACAAGCCCTGTTACCACAGTTTCTATCACCAAAGCAGCACTGAGTGCTCCTTCACCACCTCTCCTCCATTCAGATTTGTTGTTCAGAGTACGTACATGATATCACCGACAACCCTGAAATTCTTTTTCCTGTGGCTCAGGTAGAATTAATTGATAGAGTAAAAAACCGTGCTCATTGAACACATGTAAACACATAAAGGAATGTAAACTGTGCAGAACAGAGAGGGGGGAAAAAAATCAATAAAGTTCCTGATTGAGTTTGCTGTTGAGTCTGATGGTGGAGGGGTAGCAGCTGTATCTTAACCTGGAGGTGCAACGTGGTAGATGCTTAATTTGTCTGTTACATTCATTGTCAGTCTCCATGTCCATAACACTGTCGAGGGAGGCACTAGACAGTATCACTGGTGTTCAGGGACTGAAGTTCGCACAGGAAGTAATGGTAGTTTTGTTGGATGAGGGATGTCCCAGTTCACCCATGCCTGAAAGACAGCTATTCATGTGAGCATTGGGACAACAGCACAATGATAGAAGAGTAGCTTCTATCAATGAATGACAGCAGAGAGACAGAACTGGGCTTTTGTCAGCACTTGTGCAGAAGTAACCCAATTCAAAAGAAATATTACATGCATTTTTTTTATATCCTCTTACATTTAATACAAACCATTTGTTAGAGCTAGATTAATAGCTTTGAATCTCAAGTGCTTACTGGAACTATCACTGCCAATCTGGATCAGTCTGCTCACTTAAATGGTGTATGCTTAATGACGAGATCAAACAAATGTTTTGTTCAACGTGTGGGTTTCTCATTCATGGACTTTCACAGCAATGCAACTTTTTCCAGACTGGTATACAAAGTCTAATTATAAATGTGGAACTATTAACCTTTTATACACAGAAATTGAATTTCTGTTTTACATATTTTTAAGACTCTGATAGTGTTGGATGATTGAGGTCAGAGGAGGCTGTCTTTCATTCTTGCACTGTGTGGATTGAGGATGACTTCCACTCTTGTTTACTGTGTTCAGGGGTGACATGCAAGGCCACTGGAATGACAGGCTCCTGCATAATTGAGACAGATTTCTACATATGTGAGTGGTAGTTTGAGAGGAATACTGTTCCTGCATTTACACCAGGCTTCTGTTTGCTTCTGATACATGGACGATGTTCTCAACACCATCCTGATTGGCTGGAGATTTCCAGGAGTTCCAGTTGTTGCATTTTCTTAAGGCAGCTTTCTGCACATCCATGAATCATTTCCATTGTTCTGTCCAATTGTAATCGCTTCCCGAGCTCTGGGAGTTGTTGCTGGATCAGACCACATCTCTGCAATGGAGATGACCTCAGTAAGTATATTTTAAAACCAGGTTGGATAGATTTCTACAGAGTTAAGGAATTGAGGGATGTGGGGAAAAGGCAGGTAGGTGGAGATGAGCCTATTGCCAGATCAGCCACGATCACATTGAATGATGGAGCAGGGTTGAGGGGCCGGATGGCCAACTCCTGTTTCTCATGTTTTTATATTCTTATGTACTCATGTTTGAGTTGACTTGGGAGCACCTCTTTGGCGACTGGGAGGTGGGTATTGAAGACTCCCTGTCAGACAGGAGGGAGACTTCTCATGTTCATGAACAGATTTTCCCCTTGAAGATTGTCATGCTTATAGCACTTTTCCCTCTTCCCAAAGAAGGACAATGTGGATTTGTGAGTGAAGGTCTTCAAAGTTCAAATTTATTGTCTAGAGTACATACATGACAAATGACTCCACGATATTTACATGTACATGTTATTACGATTATCATTCTTTGCATCACAGAGATAATCCCATTAGTTAACCCTTGTTTTCCTCCCCCACCTCTCACCATTTACTGAAGCATTGTTCATACTTGCTTTCTTGCTGTGGGATGTTGCTACTAGGGATTTGCACAGTTTCCTGTCTGCGTCAGCGATACCCTCGTCGACCTACTGAAGGTTCATCTTCTCCCCTCTTCTTCCAGATCCAGCAGGTGACGCACCATGAAATTCTTTTTAGATTGTAAATTTCCCATTCTGGCTGTGGTAGTGTCCTCCCTGCTACAATGTCTGAATCCTGGGTCACGGGCTGACGGTGTCATCAGCCCACCCCAAGCTAGCCGCTTGGCAAAGGCGGTACATATTATGATGCGAGGAAAAGCTCTCCGCTCCACCACTGACCAAGCCTGGAGAAGGGCCTTAGAGCTGTTCACGGAAGCAACGTAAGGGGCGGAGAACCCCTGCCTTTACAGTAGCGTTTTTTTAAAAACTCGATTAAAGGGCCTAATGATAATCAGGAGAGAAGTTGATGAGCACCTGCAAGAGGATGTTGCAGAGAATCAGTTTAAAATAAAGGAACAGGAAATGGACCAAATAATTATTTCTCTGAGGAGGAAGAACCTTTAGGCAGAGTGGCCTTCTGAGAGGGAAAAGGAGGAATGACTTTTTCACCTCTCATTCATTCCCTCTTGAATGAGAGGGAGAAAAGATAGGAGGCCAGCACTCTGCAGGATCCAGCCTTTTTATTGCTGATCTTTCCTGAAGAACCAGCTTCAGGGATTCCTTCAGAACAGCTTCTGATACTCTCACAACTGCCCTATAATGGTGGTAGTCTGTAGGATGGTACAGCCTGTGAAATGGATCTCAATCTGCATGCACAAATAAATCAAAAATTGGTACATCTCCAACTGGGCAAGAGATTTCATTTTCAAATGAAAGAGAATTTGCATTTATATAGTATGTTTATAACCTGTTTCAAAGTGCTTCACAGTCAGTGAATTACTTCTGAAGTACAGTCACAGATGTAATGTTGGGAAACGGCAACTAATTTGCACTCCGTGAGATCCCAAAACAGCAATGTGATCAACAAAAGAAATTAAACTTTTTATGATGGTACTTGAGGGTTTAATGTTACCCAAGGCATATGGATACATCACCTGTTCAAAGGTGGATAGCAACGAGGTCTTTTTCTCTCAAGTGAAAGATGGAGCCAATGCAAAGAAGATGCCCCTTTTTTTGGGTCCCCCCCATCCCCCATCCCCAAGGACTCCGCTGAAAGTTTATGGGCCCCCATTCTTGTGAGACAGTTTTTCTCCCCCCATACTCCTTTGAGCGAAGGAGGATGAAAGGTGGCTTAATAGATGTCTACTAGATTCTGAGAGGCATAGGTAAGGAAGACGGTCAGTGCCTTTTTCCCAGGGTGGGATTAACAAACATCAGAGGACATCTGTACAAAGGGAAAGGAGGAAAGTTGAGAGGGGTGTTTTTTTTTTTTGCCACAGAGTTGTGGGTGTCTAGAATACCCTGCCGGGGTGCTGGTGGATGCTGGAACTTTCAGGGCATTTAAGAGACTCTTAGCAGGCACATGGATGAAAGAAAGATGGAGAGTTACAAATTAAAAAGGGTTTAGCTTTTTTTGGTAGGAATATGTAGGTTGGCACGCTATCGAGGGAAGTTAAGACTCTGACTTCCTTAGCAGGTCAAAGAAAATAGCTGAACCTTAGTCAGTATGGTGCTCTTATGTTCTATGTTTTCTCCTACCAACTACATCAATATTTGCATGAGGTGAAAAGAAAAGGCTTTTACTTCAATGTGCTGTGAGCCCCCCCCTCCGAGTGTAGGACCTCTGTTGAGAAGGGTTGCTGTTGAGCATAGTTCAATAGGGCTGGACTTCAAACCATAGGCATCTGATTTAGAATTGGCCACAGCTGGTAGGTCCAACCCTCTAGAATCCATCCTGACATCTGCATTGGGTGAGTGCACTCTCATTGGCACTGTAGGTTTCCTCTGTGTGCTCTGCTTCTCCTCCCACTTTCAAAGGAAGTGCAGGATTGGAAGTGAATTGGCCGCTGTAACTTGTGTAGGTGAATGCTACAATCTGGGTGGGATTGGGGACTTTGGAACAATGTGGGATTTGTGTGGTGTTAACATGATGCAGTAATTTTCTTTTGTTCTCTCTGTATTGCACAGTCAGTTTGTTTACATTTGTTATCTGTTTATTTGTTTACATGGTTGCACAGTGTACAGTTTGCACTACCAATTAGTGGTAATTCTATGGTGCCTGCAGGAAAAAGGGTTGGATGTGATGTCAGGTATGTTCTCCGACAATAAATCTGATAACAGTGAAAAACGCATAAATGCTGAGGTGCTCAGCAGGTCTTACAGTGTCCATAAAGATATATAACCAGTGCTTGGTGTCTGAGCCCTTCTACAAGCTTGGTGTGAGGGCCTGGTGGGCCAAAGACCCTCTTTCTATGCTGAGAAATGCACATGGTCATGCTTCCCCCAAAAAAAGTCACTCCTAAGAAGACAACCCCAATTGATTAGACTACTCTCTCATCCTAGCGAATTTCCTTTGGACTGCCTCCAGTGTTATTGCATCAGTGAGGGGACTGAAGCCAAGTTGTCTTGTGACCGATGAGAAGATTGCTTGCTGCTTCATGTTGCCGTCTCCACACATCTTGGTTATTGATTATATAATGGAAGGGTAATTGGCTTTGTCCTTTAGGTGTCTGAGATTAAAGAGATTTTGGTTTCCAAGCAAGCTAAACAGATCATTCTACAAAGCCAGAGTTGGGCTGATATTTTCTTGGAATGGGTCACAGACTAGCTGTGATCTCTTTGAATGACAGAGCTCACTTAAGGAACTGAAGTGCCTACTTGGCGAGTCATTGAGAAATAAACTTTGTGTACCTGCCGATATAAAGCCTTTGATTTCCATAGGATTGCTTTTGCTTGCATTGTCTTGGTCTATATTCTGCTTTGAGTCTGCAAAGTGAACATGTCATCACGACTGATTTTGTTTGATTACTGCTTTTGGAAGGGTTGTCTTGTTGAAGAGTCAAGCTGCTTCCATAGCTCCCTCTCTCGTGTGTGGCTCGAAACATCATATTTTGATGGGTGTTCAGATTTATTGTCAGAGTGACATCACGTACAACCCTGAGGTTATTTTGTTCTGCAGGTGATGCAGAATTACCACTTTTTGGCTGAGTAAAAACTGTACACAGCATGTACACAAATAAAGAACTGTAAACTGATAAATTTAAACAAACTGCAAATCAGAGAGAGTTTTAAAAATCATGAAAGTTCTCAAGTAAGAGTCCATAAATAATTGAGTTTGTTGTTGTTGAGCCTGTTGGTGGAGAGGTAGCAGCTGTTCCTGAACCTAATGGTGCAAGTCTTGTGACATCTATAACTCTTTCCTGATGGTAGCAGTGAGAACAGAGTATGTGCTGGGTGGTGTGGATCCTTGACGATTGTTGCTGCTTTCTGACGGCAGCATTCCCTGTAGATGTTCTCGATTGTGGGAAGGGCTTTGCCTGTGATGTCCTGGGCTGTGTCCACTACCTTTTGCAGGGCTTTATATTCAGGGGTATTGGTCTCCCCAGACCAGAAAGTGATGTAGCCAGTCAGCGCACTTTCCACCACACCTCTGTAGAAATTTGCCAGGGTTTCTGGTGTCAAACCAAACCTCCACAAACTCCTGAGGAAGTAGTGGTGCGGACATGCTTTCTTTGCAATGCCATTAGTGTGTGGTGTCCTCAAAAGATCCTCTAAGATAGTGACTCCCAAGAAATTAAGTTTGCTCTACCTCTGATTTTTCCCTCCCAATGATCACTGGATTGTAAACCTCTGGCTTTCCCTTCCTGGTCAACAATCAGCTCCTTTGTTTTGGTGACATTCAGTGCAAGGTTGTTGTTGGTGCACCATTCAGCCAAGTTTTCAATTCCATCCTCTATGCTGACTCATCCCCTTCCTTTATACTATCCACTACCGTGGTGTCATCAGTAAATTTGTAGATGGTGTTATTCTCGAACCTATCACTGCCTCCAGGCAGATCATAAATTTTACGCCAGGTTTGATTTCTCAACTTTCAAACAATCTTCAATGGCCAAAGGCTCTGCTAATACAATGGACATTGGTGAATTTCATGCTCAGAAGTGGGTTCCAAGATCTTAGAAGTAGTGGATGTTTCCAGGATTTTGTTGTTACCTCTTATTCTCAGAGGGCTATGTTGTAGACAAGAGGCCAGGTTGGTAGAAGACCTTGGTTTTGTGGACACCGTAAAAGTCCCATTCTCTGTGTGCTTTAGTGGTCATGGCTTGGAGCTCAGCTTCTAACAAACCCCATGTGAGTGACATCCAAGAACTGAATTGATGATGACCTTGGTTCTGGGGAGGAGAGATACAAGTTGATAGTTTCCCATTTGCCCAGTAGAATATCTCTAATTATACCATATGCTGGACTACCTTCTTTCTTATTGCACAATTTGGGGACCATTTGGCCTATCAAATCCATGCTAGCTGCCAGAAGTGCATCCTCATCAGTTACACTTCCCTTTTCTTGAGCAGCAGCAAAGTTCAAAGACCCACACCACCCAGCACAGGCTCTATTCTCGCTGCTGCCACCAGGAAAGAGGTATAGACTTGCACAACCAGGTTCAAGGACAGCTGCTACCCCTCCACCATCAGACTCCTCAACAACAAACTCAATCATTTAAGGACTCTTACTTGAGAACTTTAATGATTCGTTTTATTCTCTCTGCATTGCACAGTTTGTTTACATTTGTTATTGGTTTGCAAACTCAATCGGGTTCATTTAAGGATTCTTACTTGTCCACTTCATTGATTTTTTTCTCTCTACATTGCACAGTCAGTTTGTTTACTTTTCTTTATTTACATGTTAATGATGAGTACAGTATAAACTCCCGTATAAACCATGGATCTGAACACACATATGAAAGGCGCAAGTAGCATTTGTGCAAATGCAAATAGTCCGAAGGATGAGCAACTCCATTTATGTGGAGATGCAGGAAAATTGGTTTCATTTTCAGAAGAATAAAGTTAAATCCGATGTGGGGAAAATCTGCTTCCAGTCATAATGCGGTTAGCTTAACGGTTAGTGCAATGCTATTAATGTGCCAGCAGTTCGGGTTCAAATCTGGCACTCACTGTCAGGAGTTCATACATTTGCACCATATCTGCAAGAGTTGCCTCTGGGGCTTCGGTTTCCTTGCACCCTTCAAAGCGTATGGGGTTGGAGGTTAATTTGTGTGTAATTAGGCAGCACGGTTTTAAATGGCCAGAATTGCCTTCTCTACCGTGCTGTGAGTTTTTTTTAAAGTCAGTATAGTAGAAAGAAATTAATTTAAGGCACCCAAGGAAAAAAAACTGGGTTAAACTAGTGTTTGACTAATTAGGGCTTTCAAAGAACACAGCACTAAGTTAATGACTATTGATGGTCAGACCTTTGGATTCAGTCTAGCTGATAACAATTGACTGCAAGTTGAAAGACTCAGATGCCGGAGAAACACAGGAGACTGCAAATGCTGGAATCTGCTGGAGGAACTTGGCGGGTCAAGCAGCATCCGTGAGAGAAAGAAAACAATGGGATTCTGAGCTGGAACTCTTCAGTTTAAGCTCAGTGTTGACCACTCAAATACTCTGTGAGTTGGTTCCTGTCAGTGAGGGGCAATTTTTGTTTTTATTTCTTACTTTTTAAATTCTTTGCCAAAACAAAAACCTGTGTAACCCAGATGGTCCATTTGGAGTGGAGCAGAGTCAGAGCTTTGTTGACCAAGGCCTTGCCAGACAACCTCTGTGCCTGGAGACTTTTCCAGGATGTTCACCCAGGGATCTTTCATTTCCCAGGCTTCAGTTAACTTGCACACAATTCCCTAATGTGCATCAGTTCCAACCAATTGGCTGCAGACCTAACATTGGAAGTGTACATGCAAATTTTAGGCTCCATTCCAGAACCCCAGAGAATTTTAATAAGTTGCTTGACATTCTAGATCAAATCTGGATAACTCCCAGATTGGCAATGCGATCAGAGCAGGAACCAAGTAATCCAAATGGGATTAACTGGCGTCTAGTTAATATTTTTTTATGGGATTGTACTCTGTAATACATCCCAACTGCAACTGATGGAACACGGGCATTTTGAGTCTATTTTCATCCTGCACCAACTCTATCCCTCCAACCCCAAGGGCTCAATGCAGAAAAATCAGAACACACTGTGAAGCTAAGTGGTTTTGCTGACGTAAGTGTGCTCTAACACTATTAAACGAAAACCAGCCTAGAGAGATTAAAACAAATGAGCTGAAGGCCAGTGCAGTCAAGCCTACTTCAATAATGCTCTGTCTATAGCCCCAGGGGCTCATCTGTGTGAGGCAGTGAAAAGCTGAGTTTGAAAAGGAAACTTGATTGCTACCCTGATGTGTTAGCAGGTCTTGCCTGCAGCCACAACAGGGTTTTTTTTATTAGCCTTGGCACCTCAGCAAAACTCGATGCAAACATGAAGGAGCAGGAATGTGCCAACAGCATAAGATGAAGTGAGAAGAGACTTGTTCAGAGTCTCAGTCTGAATTCAAGAAGGAAAGCAATTAGGGTTACTGCAATAGATCCAATAACCTTCTGCTAAGCAAGAGGCAATTGGAGTTGTGTGCTTTCTCTTTACGAATGAGGAGAAGCCAAAGCACTCTTGTATCCCGGGAATTATCCAGTTTCTTTTTCGGGCAAAAGTGGCCATTAGCAAAAGATAGGAAAATCTCGCCAAGTCCAAGGAGGTCCAGCTGGAGTGGAGCGCAGTTCCGGATATTCTGGTTTCTTGCATGGACCGGTAGCGACCATTCCCTGGGCTAGTGCTTGCGGGATGAAATGGAATAAAACATCGGAAAGTCGACGGTCGTGCGCTTTAGTCGAGAAAAAATAAAGCCTTTTTTTTAATGGGGAGAAAATTTAAACGACCCAGTTGCAAAGGGGCCTGGAAGCCCTCGTGCAGGATCGCCTGAAGGTAGGTGAAGAGGGCAAATAGAATGCTGGCATTCACTTCAAGATGAATAGAGAACAAGAGCAGGGATGTTGAGGTTCCATAAGGCATTGGTGAGACCTCCCTTGGACGGTTGTGAGTAGTTTTGGGCTCCTCATTTAAGAAGCTACATGCTGAAGTTGGAGATGGTTCAAAGGAGGTTCACTAGGATGATTCTAGGAATGAAGGGGGTATCTTAGGAGGAGGAGGAGGGTTTGACAGCTCTTGGCCTCTATTCATTGGAATTTAGGAGAATATGGTGGGGGGGGGGGGGGAAATCTCATTGCAATGTTTCAAATGTTGGAAGGTGTGGACAGAGAGGATGTTGAAAGGTTGTTTCCCATGCTGGGAGAGTAGGACAAGAGGGCACAACTTCAGGATTGAAGGGTGTCCACTCAGGACTGAGATTTGCCGAGGGTCGTAAATCTGTGGAATTTGTTGTCACAGACTGTTGTGGAGGCCAGGACATTGGATGTATTTAAGGCAGAGATTGATAGCATCTTGTTTAGCCATAGCCAGGGTATCAAAGGTTATGAGGAGAAGGCCAGGGAGTGGGAAAAAGGATCTCCTCATGATTGAATGGTTGGGCAGACTCGATGGGCTGAATGGCCTATTTGTGCTCCTGTGTCTTATGGTCACTTGGACTGAGTCCAGCTGCTTGTGAAACTGTACTCCACGATCAACCAGCAAGACTAACAGGCAGAGTGGGGGAGGTGGTTGTGAGTAGCAGTCATTGGTGCTAATTGGAAGGGTAAATGAATATAGTCTGTGGGATTTTCTAGTTTGTAAGTTAGAAAGTACTCACATTTATAACAGTTGCTAGGCAGCTTTCCCCTGGTTTGAAAGACCCTTCATGCTTGGTTTGTTGTCACATGCTGAACACAATGCAAGTACACTCCAGGGAGTAAGGGCAATATTGACCTTCGATCTGGGCTGCAGTATTAAAAGCCTCCTCAAACTGTCAGTGGTGTTGTCACTGAGAGGCCTTGGCCTCCAGAGTCTGCCATGTACTCCCTTTATATATTCATAAAAGAAAAACACCCAGTGGTGCTCGAAATGGCTGTCAATAGTGCTGGCAATCAGTTCCTTCAAATTTAGGAATTGGGGCCAATGAATTGAGACGGCAAAAAAAAGAATCTGTATTTTTCCACGCGGAGGGGGGTGTAGAGGGAAGAAGAGATGTGTGCCCATTTATTCCAGGGGTCGAATGCACGAGCAAATGTTCGCGCCAGTCTATCACCCCTCATGATTAATCGTTTACAAGAAGGCTGTAATCATTACATCCTTACTGCCTATCGTGGAAGATCAATGAGATTTAGTAAAGCATATTATCACTGAGGGAACTGCTAATTCAATCAGGTCCTGATGCCCTGGCTACAGCAGCAATTCAGAGCCTGTCTGCAAAATAAGTGGTGCGATTAGCAAAGCAATTTGCGGTCTCTGCTCTCGTTGTCCTGGCAACTGTGGTCAGATCGGTCCAGTTTCCAAGTATCTAAATAAAATTAAGACGCTTCAACAAATAACTGTCTTCAGGCCATTATTCCGATCTCTTAATCTGCCTGTAATCTCTGCTCTTTGTTCTGCTTGCTCTGTTATTAGCAAGCAGCTCGTGGAAGTCGAGCATTAACCCTTGGAGTGCTGCATTCCTGTTTCAACCATTCGTGTTCTTTTCCCAATTAAATGCTGATTTAGAACATGCCAGTGAAGTGGAACTGTTCTGTTGATGCAGGCGCAACAAGTCAACCAGGATTTGGTGGGTGGGGAATGTGGGTGTTGCAAGCATCTGGTCATGATTCTCCATCTGTTATGAGCGGCAAGTGGGTACCAAGGCTCAGCCAAACTTTTCCTGCTTGGCAGCATCTGATGCATCTCGGCAGAGTTTGTTACATGAGTTGCCCTTGAGAGGAAGGAGGCAAACTCAGCCCAGTGGCAACTTTCCTGCATCTCTCAAAGATGCTCTGCCAAAAGGGAATGGACAAGCACCAGGGCTGGTGATTAGCATGAACTCCATTGATTTATCGAGGCAGAAACAATCTGCTGGGGAAACTCCACAAGCTGAGAAGCATCAGTAGGAGAAAAAGAATTGTCGAGGTTTCAGACTGGAATCCCTTATCGACACTGAAGGGTTTTGTCCTGTGTGTCTCCAAACCATTCCATCATGTAAAATGGAAGAAGGGCTCAGGCCCGAAGCAGCAGTAATATATCTTCACCTACTATGGACGCTGCAAGTTTCTCCAGCATTAGTTCTTTACTATATTCACAGTGTCTGCAGACTTTTGTGTTTCCCTCAACAAACCCATACTTCATTTTGATTGGTTCCAGATGATTAGGCTTCAGTAACTCACCGGGAAATTAATTCCAAGTTCTTCACCAAATGACAAGTACAAGAACATGGGAACAGGAGTGTTCCATTCAGCCCTTTGTGCCTGTCTATTATATAATATATTTGGCCGATTAATGCCCTTCAGGCAAAGAAATCAACTGTTTTAAATTTATACAGCACAGTTACAAGCCCTTCCGGCCCACGAGCCAGTGCCACCCAAATACTCCACTTAACCTACAACCCTACATACTTTGGAGGGTGGGAGGAAACTAAAGTCCCCTGAGGAAGCCCATGCAGACGTGGGAAGAAGGTACAACTCCTTACAGATAGCGCCAGATTTGAATTTTGGTCACTGGCACTGTAATTGCTGCCACACTAACCATGTTGCCCTAAATTTTAGTCCACTTCAAGTGATTGAAAGATAGATGATGGTGTTATGTAATTTTAAATGAATATCTGTCAGCCTCGGTTTTCATTTCCACCCCTGGAGATTTTTACATTTAAGGAGGTTCCAGATTTCATGATGAATAGAAACTAGAATGGGCCATTTGCCCCTTGATGCATGTTCTGCCACTTAGATTATTTTCCCTCAGTTCCACTTTTCCAGCTCTCTCAATATGCGTTCCATCATCACTCTACTGAGCTGTCCCACCAGAGGAGATGGATTTGCTGTCCCTAAATATTTCACTGGATCCCCATCAGCTCTAACCTAATGCGTGTCACCTCATAATGTAACTTTTTAATCCCCTTCTCCTAGTTCTTGCCTTTTATTCTGGGGAGGTCGATTAAAGTCATTTATGAATTTAGATTTGAAACAAACCTGTCTTGCTATAATCTTAATTAGTCCCTTGTAACTTCAATTCCAGGATTAAATTTGATCTATACCAGTCAATGGGGAATACTTTCCCTCTGGAGGGTCTGCATCCTCTCCATGCACTTTTGGAGTTTCTGTGCTTTGGAACTCTTATGTGGAGTTGGCTGGAATTGCTGTGTTTAGGATAAAACAACAGAAACAAAAGGTTAGATTCCAGGTTATTTTCGGTCATTTCCAGTGCCCTCTCCGGTGAATCAGATCAATGTCACAGAAAAATTTCTCACCTGTGTTTTAACATCTCAATCATCACCTAATGGTTTGATCCTTCACTCGCTCCTGAACACCAAGAAGAGACTGGGTTGAAATTTCACAAGTCTTTACCACAAGATCTTCCCCAACTTGTCAACTCTGTGAACTGGAAGGGAAAGAGCAACAGCCTCATAGAAATGCTGCCACTGTAAGTTTCTTCCCAAGTCTTACTCATCCTGACATGGAACGAGTCATGTATCCTTAAAGTTAAACACAGAAGTCTGCAGACACCGTGATTGAAATGAAATCACAAAGCTGGAGAACCTCAGCGGGTCAAACGGTGTATAGCAAAGACAAAGATACATAACCAACGTTTCAGGCTTGAGCCCTTCACCAAGGTATGATGATCACTTAGCCCTAATCTTCCCTGTACAAAATCCCAAAATGCTCTCCCTCTTCACTCCTCCAACCACAGCAGCTTGCCACCATCTTCTCTGGGACATGTGTGCATGAATAATAATTAATGCCCTTGTAATGACACTGAGTTCACAAATGAATAATCATCTCAATTAATTCGCTTCCTTCCAGAAACAGAAATTATGTAGCACAGAAGGAGGACATGCAACCTGTCAAGCCTGAGACCGTTGTGGAGATGGAATTAGCCAATTAGTGCCACTCCCGTTTCTGCATAGCCTTGCATTTTATTTTTGTCTCAAGTATTTATCCAGTTCCCTTTTAGTTGTTACTCAATTTGCATCCAACATGTTCTCAGGCAGCACATTTCAAATAGTAACCCACTGCGTGCAGCCGCTTGTCAGTTAGGTTAGCTTCTGCTTCTCTGAAACCCTTGGGGGATTTACTATGCAAAAAGACATATTAGTATGTCATTTTTTTTAAAAAGAACACTTGTTTTGGATTATTTTTGATTAGAATCTGTTCTTCCTTGTCATGAACTTAATTTTGAAATGGCACACTAACAATATTTCAACGGATTCTTTGCATTTTGCTTTTGCAATCTGAGTACAAAAAAAATTTAAAAATAAAATCACGTGTTCTAATCTTGGAGAAAAATTGGGAAAATAAGAGAACAGAGATCTGGTTGATAATTAATTTATTGATACAGCACAGTAGCAGGTCCTTCCTACCCACGACCTCTTGTCACCCCAATACCCCAATTAACCTACAACTTCTGTACATTTTGAAGGGTGCAAGGATTTCCCAGAGGAAATCATTGTGGACGCTAGAGAACGTTCAAACTCCTTGCAGAGACAAAGCAAACTGGCAACGGGAAAAGATTTGGCATGCTAATACTTGCTTATGGTAGATCATCCATTGGCAAAGGGTGGGGTAGAAGTTCTTCATTGGTCAGCTTATTCGAATGCCTTAAAAACCAAATCTGTGAAGTAGAAAATAAAGGTTATTTTATGTTTGTGATGGGAAGCGATGAACCAAAGTTTCTAAAGCAATTCAGAATAGAGAAAATTAATCTACGAAGAATCGTTTGTGGTGCAATGGGATATTTTAGTGGTGTAGAAAAGTGTGTCTGACTCTCGATGCACAAGTCATCCAAACAAAGTCTGAAACTCTGTTTAAAATATTGGTGAGGACCAAGTCCTGGAGTTGACAATAAACTGATACCCAGTATCACTGAATCATAATGTAAAATCACGTTAAAAATTAAATGGAAGTGAGCTTTTAAAGTTTTTATATACATCTCATACTTTAATTTCTTATAAAGAACATCCTGTACAACATGGAAATCATGATGTTGTATCCAGTTTGTTGTTGACTGGGAGCATGAACATTTTTATAATTTAAGTGGTCTGCTGTATAAATGTCAGTTGTATTCCTCAAATATGTTTTAAGTTGAGTTCCCCTTTTAATTGTTTTAAACTTTGAGTTTTACTTTTAATGCAACTTAAAATGTTTTTTTTTTCTGGGTCTTAGTAATTGGAAAGCCAATGGCCTTGGAAAGTCAATGGAGAATTGATGGCATCTCCTCACATTTGTAACTTGCAAGCATGGCAACAAACTTACTCCAACGGAGAGTAGATCATTGTATCTGACGTTTCATTGGCTTGGAGAATGTGATGCACAAGATCTTTTGCATCCACTGTCAGAATTTTGGTACACGTACATAGTATTTGGGTGTATGACAGTAAACATGTTATTATATATGCAGGTAGAATTGAATATAACACCATGTGCAACATTCAGAAAAGCATTGGATGCTTGTCTGTTGCAATGTGGTCAAAGTCATAGAATGGAGGTATAAATTTACTGGTCATGCATTTCCTAGTTTTCAGGCATCACTAAAAATGCAATCTTTACCCACACCAAAGTTCCACAACCAATTTAGATGACAATGATCGATGTGTTTGCAAATACTTTAACTGGTAGATAGCTTCTCCCAGTCTCCACCTCGCACGATGCTCGACAGACATGGCTGGCTGTACAGTCACCCAGTACTTGGCATTGCTCTAACCCATGTGGTTTTCAGTGTGCCCTGTCGACTTTAGATTTTGAACTTGATCATATGGCTTGTGGTCTTTCTAATTTGTTTGAGCATCATTTGAAAGACGAGACCAGTCAAACTAGGGAAATCTAGATAATGAAAGATTTCAATGAGGTAAATTGGAGATGATTCTCATCTCATAACCAAAGACCATCTGGAAAATCTGATGCGTCGAAGACCACCACACTGAGTGACTGAATGGATAGAAGATGAGATTTTTCTGGTTGAAATTTGATTTACAGAGAGAGGGAATGATAGCTGGGTACAACATCAATTAATTATTGTTAAGATAATTGGGAATGGTTTACCTGTAGTCAGTGAAACAAGTTGAAGGTTTCTTGTATCCCTTTTGAGTAGCCGTTTAAGATTGTGACAAAGTCAAAATAGCTTCATTTCTGACATCAATTCAGAATAAATGAATGGTTTCTTGTGGTTTGACTACCAGGCAGTGTTTTTGGCATTTAAAAAAAAAAAATGAAATATGGTAAGAGGCTGATTTTGTTTTTAATCGAAGAGGGAATCGCACAGTTGTAGTTGCACAATGCTATGGAAGAAGAATCTTTTAGAAAATTCCAGTTTCTTGCGAGCAACTTCATTAATAATATAGAAGCATCAATTAGTCTGCCGTCCTAATTTATTTCCTTGCTGATCACAGCAGAATTCTAAAGTGGACTGACTTTAATAAACTGCGCTGTATTCTCCAAAGACCTGGACCTGTGTGTGTGTGTGTGTGTGTGTGTGTGTGTGAGAGAGTGAGTGAATATGTTCTCAACCAGCTGTGCCTTGAGCCACACTTGCACATTGATGTCTAATACATTTGATCACCTGCATCAGTTTGTTTGTTTTAAATTAAACTTCCCACCTTTTCTGTGGGTGGGAGAGAAAATTATTTGATGTTTATTGCATTTCAGAGGAGTTTTGCTTTTGCTTTGGTTTATATCAGCCATTCTGAATCGGTTTTTGGCTGTGGTCCTCCTTTCCCTGTGAAGCAGTCAAGTTTTGATTTCTTCTCTAATTTTCTCCTACTGACTACATAAAAATATTTATATTGCGTGAGGTGAAAAGAAAACAAGGCTTTTACTTAAATGTGTTGTGGCGCCCCCAGAGGGGACATAGGGCTCGCATTCAGAATGGCTGGTCTAGAGTATGGTTCTGTGACCTGCTGTTAACCACTGATAATATGGCTTGTCATGATAAATCTGTATGGTTTATGTTATATTTCTCTTGTTAGATCTTGCATTTCACAGCTTCGTTATTGAATTGTAGGTGTGGCAATACAGGTATTGGATGAACCTGGATATATTTCTTCTTGCTTGAGGGATCAAGGGACATTGAGGTGGAGGGTAGAAGTTGGAGCAGGGGACTGAGGTGGATTGATTGGCTGTGTTGAATGGTGGAATAGGGTCGATTGGAAGATTCCTGTTTCCACATTTCTCCGTTTGTAAACAAGATGTTTCTGCATAACTGGGTGGAGCACACATTTTAGATCTTCTTGTTCTCGAGGAATTTATTTTTCTGCTTTGATTTCCCTGCCCACTTAATAGCAGCAGATTGTTTGTTTGCAATTAATTCTATCATTGGTCAACAACTCCATGATGTATTTGGAGAGTTGGTCCCTTCTTTGGAAATGCTTCAAGTCATTCCGAGCCCATGGGTAGCATCAATGTGTGGAATAAACATCCATGAGAGAGGCCCAGATCAATGAATTGGATCTTCTGGTTGACTACTAGCTCCAGCCTTGTGGGATTTATTTTCAGTGGAATCTTTGATTTTCTGATCTGACATTTATTTTAGGTAATGAATGGTTATATTTTGGTGTCTTTGTGAAGGTCCAGAGGTGTTTTTTGTCAAATAATGTAATTGAATACTGCAGCTAAAATCATGGTTTAAAAAGGCTTAGTTTAATATTTTCTTGCTGTTTATTTGCTTGGCATTGCTAGAATTTGAGTGAATTGTACCGTCCTGCAGAGTTTGGGTCACATCAATTTGAGCTGCTAAAAAAATTCCCAACTGCACAATTATCTGAATAGATTTTGTCCTTTCCAATATGGTTTGTCCCTGGAGAGCGCTTTGTAAAAGATCTAGCAGTAGGGTGAAGTACTGGTGTTTAAAGCTCTGCCAGGAGCTCTGGGAGCAATTTGTGATGAGATTTTCAGAGATGCACACAGGATGTACATGAGGAAAACATTTAGTGGGTTAGACTTGCCTTTTTTCTTCTCAATGTATACCTTTTGACTGTAGCCCCTTTTACACTTGCAGCCCACTAAATCGGCCGCTCAGTGTCCTGGGATAGGAATGGCGTTTTTGCTGTTCACACTTGACCACTCTTCAATGGGGCACTGCATGTGTTCGCACTTGCAAGGAGCCATCTCCGGGGTTAGTTCTGTTCTACCGGTGATGTTTTAATGCATCGAGCGATGGTGGACCTGCCCTAAATCTTGATCAAAGTATTATGATCTCATATTTGAACAAAATTAATCATGCCTAATTATAAGATTATTATGCTTTACGTACAGCACCGTATGATCCCTTTAGCCCCTGTTGTTGTGTGGACCTAGATAAACCTTTATAAGGGACCGTGGAACAATGCTAACAATAAACAGCAATAGTGGACAATTTTTAAACATCGTGGGGAAGTTGGTAGCGCTATAGTGCAAATACCATGGAAAAAGGTGATGCCAGACCTTCCCTCCCAAAATGCTGAGCAGCAGAGAAACTACTCCATGAGTGCTCCATGCATACAACCCCTTCTCTGCCGCACGGCATTCTAGAGGCAGGTCCGCCATCATTTTTTCCCCACAGTCTTTATAAATTGTGCACTATAGCGCTACCAACTTTCCCACGCTGTTTTTAAAAAAAAAAATGTCCACTATTGATATTTAAAGCCATTTATTTCCTCTCTCCACTGCAAAGTTTATATCCTCATTTTAATCTTCCTTCACGTTCCTGCACTCGTGCAAAATCTTGGTTCATTTCTGTCGTAGAATGCAGTTGCCCATTTACACTTGCCTGATGGTGTTGAGACGATTTTCATTCCACACTGGACCTGTTTAGGCCGATTGTGACCACTTGTAAGTTTGAAAGGGGCTATGTGTTTCCGATACAGAGTTTCAAAACGACTGCATCAGATGATATAAAATTCCTACTGCTCTTCACACTACTGGGTTATTCCTGTTAAGTTTGTGCTGGAGTTTAGTGGGAGATTTGACCTGGACTTTTTTTTTAATTAACTAGCCTATATTCCCCTTTTGCCCAAATGATTATACATCCAGGTCTGGAGCCTATGTATTACCCCTTCTAATGTTCAGGAGAGCATCTAATTCTGCATGCTTTGGGCAGGATGGAATGGGGTTCTCTGTGGGTGGATAAACCTTGCTCATGCTTCCAACTGTAAAATCCTAGTTCTGTATAATACTGTGGGTAGTGTGAAGCAATATATGCAGAGTGAAACACGATTGAAGTTGAAACACAACAATGGAGAAACAGGTCAAATAGTGCACTTTATATGTCAAAGATAACCAAGATTTCAGGCTTGAGCCCTTCATCAAGGTATGAGCAAAATCTAGGTAGGCGCCCAAACAGAATGGTGGGGGTGTGGAGAGGGAAGTTTGGGCAGGGAGGTTTGTGGAGGAGGGAGGAGCACAGGCTGACAGATGGGCGATAATGGGTGGATAAGGGAGGGAAGGCTCACAAGCAAACGGGAAAAGGGGATGACTCTGTGAATGGAGAGGGAAAGGGGTGGAGAGCTGGAGGATAGAAGACAGAGAGATGAGGATGAGAGGGAGAATAGGCTAGCAGAAACTGGAGAAGTCGCTGTTGATGCCATCCAGTTTGGAGAGGGCCCAGATGAAAAATTAGTTGCTGCTCCTCCAATTTACGGGTGGCCTTGGTTTGAAAGTGCTTGAGTCCATGGACAGACATGTCAGCATGGGAATGGGGTACAGAATTGACATGGGTGGCCACTAGGAGATCCCGGTGATTGATGCGGGTGGAGCAAGGGTGCTCAGCAAAGTGATCTCCCAGTCTGCGTCCAGTCCTCCGATGTAGAGGAGGCTACGTCTGGAGTGCCGGACACAGTAGATGACTCTCACAGATTCACAAGTGAAGCATTGCTTCTCTTGGAAGGACTGTTTGGGGGCCCAAATGGTGGTGAGGGAGAAGGTGTGGGTGCTAGTGTGTCCTGCGGCCTCAGGGCCAGGTGCCGAGGAGGTGATTAATGGAGAGGGATGAGTAGATGGATGGGGGTGTCACAGAGGGAGTGGTCCCTATGGAAGGTGGAGAGGGGAGGAGAGCGGAAGATGTCTAGTTGTGGGATCATGTTGAAGGTGATGGAAATTATGGAGTAATTTATTGGATGTTTTTCAAAAAATATGTTGGATGCAGAGGCTGTTGGGGTGGTAGGTGAGGATAAGGGGAATCCTGGTTTTGTTGTATCTGTGGGCAGGGGAGGCCAGGGCAGATGAGCAGGAAATGGAGATGCAGGAAAGGGCTGAGTTGATGGTGGTGGAGTTGAAGTTTGACAGCTCTCTATCTTGGTACTTTTAAATGGTTTGCTAGTTGATCCATGCTACATATGGGTTACAAGGTCATCTTGCTGTTGTAGTGAACCACTTGCTGCTCTCTCTTGTGTACTCTCTCTCTGTTCATCGTAACGTTTCCTTATGTCATGTCATTTTATATCTGAAGATGTAATGGAAGCTTCTTTTGATGTGCTTCCTGCTATTAAGGCTATCGCTGGAGTTGATGTATTACTTCTCGCCTGGCGGGAACTTTATTGGGGTAGAGCAGAACACTTCATTTTTCTTTAATCTACAAGTTGTGACTTGTTACAAAAGTCAATTGGTGTGCAACATAAAAGTGAAAGCTGAATATTTCCTTTTTCTGTTGTAGGCTGAAATTGTCAAAAGATTGAATGGAATCTGTGCTCAAGTCATCCCTTTCTTATCTCAGGAGGTAACTACGTCTTAATTCTGACTGTTTGACTGACTGTTAAAATGGCAACATCAATAAAGATCCATCAGTGATGTGGAGCTCGAGTTCAGTTTTGAGTGCCTGAATGTTATAAAATGCTGACTGGTAACTCGCTCTCTCTGTGAGTAAAAAAAAAGGCCATGTTTTGACAGTCTGCGGCCCGATCACATTTCTGCCTTTGTGTTTTTTGCAGCATCAACAGCAAGTGGTTCAGGCTATAGAGCGTGCGAAGCAGGTGACTGCCCCAGAGCTTAATACTGTCATCAGGGTATGTCTGCTTCATTCATCCGCACAAACTCCCTCATGTATGTATGCTTCTTATGGACAACTTGTGCATCCACTCACACTCCCTGCACCCTTAGCTACATTCCACCTGTATTTCAGAAGTTGGATGCAACACCACAGGAAAGGCTGGGAAGCAAAGTCGTTAGTGGAAGCTGCCGAGAAGCTGTTACCATAGTATTGCAATAAACTATTAAAATCTCATATCCACCCTCTGACCCTCTCTTTCCACCGTTACCCCCTCCCCAATCACTGCAGTTGTCTTGATGTTCTCCCTCATGTCCTGAAGCAAATCAACCATTCTGTAAGGATGGTGTGTCATCTGCTGTTGGGCCCAGGTTACCATCATTACCCATTCCTAACCACTGGGGAGCTGTTCACGACAAGCGACATGGCTGCTGTCTGTTATCTACTCGTCCATTGGGAATTTCTCTTAATCATCAGGAGGTTTTCCCTTCCCTGTCTTGCAAGTGTTTTCCATATGTACATGTCAAGCATTTAACATCAGTACAGCCAAAGTCAGTCCATGAGGAAAATGATACCAATCCATCACTTGGTATGATTTTATATCCTGTCCCTCACTCATCCCTTCCTGTTGCTTCATCTAGAGATAACAATGCTTTCATCCTTCCTCTTCCTGTTATGTTCTCTGTCCATAATTTGCAATTGATCTGAAACACTTAAGAGTTGGTTATTTTTATGAAATGGCACATGACCAATGCTGCTCTTTCAGCCATTCCATGAGGCTTTAAACAGATCCGCTTGCTGTGTCCATTCTTGCGGGAGCTTGGAAGCTATAAATGCTGCAAAATCTTGTTGCTGTCCAGTAATGGAATTAAGTGCCGTACTGGGAGATGGTGGATCTCTACAGCTGCAGAAGAGGATCATTTACACTGGAGGATCTTATATTTAACCTGAGTTTCTCTGTTGCAAAAGAAACAGCCACTTCGGGGGGGGGGGGGAACGACTCAAATTTGAATCCATTTCAGGGAAGAAATTGGAGATCATTTTGATATCTGCTTGTCCCTGTATTGAAAAAAGATTAATGTATTTGCAGTTCATTGAGTTTGTCCCAAACTTGTGCTTGCCGACATCCAGGACACGCAGCATAAAGCATTAGTCACTGCATTAGTCATTTGTTGCATTAGTCACTCCTTCTCAAAGTATTTCATTGGATCTGTGCTGTGATATCCTGTGTTTGTGAAAGGCACTAAATTCCAACTCTGCTCAAGCAGTCCTCTGGGATTTGCGCAATGATGTAACAGAAGGATCGCAAAAGTGCTGGAGAAAATCGGCATGTTGTGCTCGAAGAAAGGCTCAGACCTGAGCTGAGCCACCCTGTTGCTTTCTACAGATGTTACAGGACCTGCTGAATTTCTCCAGCACATTTGTGTCCTGCACAAACCTCCAACATTTTACAGATGTTTTATTTACCTTGATGGAGCAGATAGTTCCATTTTCCTCTGCTGGAATGAACTAAAGTGCAGGGGACTCATTCTGCTTATGTGCTCCACAGGGACTGCGCCAGAACGAATGTTAGAGGGGGTGCTGTTGACTAAAAATGTACCCATCGTCGGAGGGGGGGGGTGGTGCTGACAGATGTGTGGGACTTACCTGTGCCGATGGCAGGGGAGAATCGCTAGTCTGCATCAATCTAGACACTAGTGACACAGCACCTGCTAGTGACACGGCCGAAATGGCACAGCACCTTGTTGGAGGGGGTGGGGTCCCTGCTGCTGCTCCAATTTCCTCCCATCGCAAAGGTCTGAGGTTATTTAAGCACAACATTATCTAGAATATAAGTGCGTAATGGGAGGATTGGGGTTGAGAACTAGGAACGCGAGAAAATAGATTGCAGGGAATTTAGTGGCAAAATGGAGTTCATGGGATATCCTTGAGTGGCCTAATTTTTATGTTGTCCTCTGTTATGATGGGAAAACTTAGTTTAAACTTATTGCAAAAAAGACTGTAGTATAATGGGATACTGACAAAGATGCTTTTTTTTACTCCTTCATAAACGGAAACTGATACCTTGTGGGGCCCTAATGTTTACAACCAAAAGGTACTTGGGTAAATGAGTCACCCCTCCTTTCCACAAGAAGGATGAAGTTTGCATCGTTAACTTCACTTCCTGCACAAACAACAGTTTAGACATGTCTGCCTTTGTTTCTGCCACAGAGCACAGATACAACTGGGGACAGAGGGAGATCTATTTGGGTAGATGCACGATTTGAGGACAGGGTAGTAGAAATTGGGAGGGGAGGCCTGTTGCTGTTCATTTCTTCAAACAATCTAAATAAATTACAGCCCATCTGGAAGGAAGAGGTTTAAAATGTAAACTACGTGAATAATGGCATTAATCAATTAAAAGACTTTTAACTTGCATCCTGCTAATGTTGGCCTAGTTGGGTTTCAGTTTACCTTAAGTCCAGGACAGATTTTTTTGCATCGGTAAGATTTTTAAAAATGAGATTTTAATCCAGTAGATGTTTTTCATTGTGGTAAGGAACAAATTGTCGAGCTCAAATCAAATCTCTTTGTTCAAGTGCTTTATAAAAAGCTCCAGTGCAGCTTTCTACTTGGTAATGAAACATCATCTGAAGTATTCAAAATCTGCCTTGTAATTCATTCCTTGATCTCTTCCATTCCCTATATTTTCAAGCAGTGCACCTGAGTGCTTGATTCAGCTATTGTGCCTGTTAAGGCTTGGTAGGCTGTGTTAAATAACATTCAGTTATGTCTGCTGGAGAAGAGACCTGTTCTGTCCAGAGTGTGGCTCTGATTGCCTTTTCTTTGTGTTCTCTGCAGCAGCAGCTTCAGGCACAGCAACTGTCTCACCTGCACGGACTCACGGTGCCACTCACTCCTCTTCCAGCTGGCCTACAGCCTCCTGTCATTCCGTCGGTCAGTGCCAGTGCGGGGCTGCTGGCCTTATCCAGTGCCCTGGGCTCTCAAATCCACCTCGCTACAAAAGATGACAAGAACCACCATGATAGTGACCACCAGAGAGATGACGGAGTGCAGAAGCCGGATTAGGAACTTTTGCAGATCATTCAACACAACATCCTTAAAATGATCTTTTGGTGTTTGTTTTAATGCCTGTATATATCTCGGAGGTGGCAATTTTGTGCTGTGTATGTTATTATTTAGGGGAACAAAACTTATTTTAAAGCTACAGTATATTAAAAGCAACTTTGTTTTCGCATGAACAAAGCAGAATACACTAAGTTTGAAGATGTCTTGGATGAGGCCGTAACATATTGGCTTGTCCACCTAACAGTTGTTCTAGTGTTCAGCGTTTCCAAGGTAAAAGCTTCTGATTCAGCCAGTCCATTGAAGTTGCGCTTTGCAGGAATTTGCCTTTTCTTCTAGTTGTCCCCAAAATTGGGTTGTTAAGTGATTAACGTTGTGGAATGACCTGTAAAAGTTCAGCTCACCATATTCTCAGAAACCAAAGCAAATTTGCCAAACATGTGGTCAGTGCAAATGAACTCCATTTTTAAATGGCCTGTCAACACATTCTGAAGCTGTTGCATGTGAAGGAGGCTTGAACAACTATTTTTCATCTAGCATGGGCCATCGTGGGCAATTTTCCTCATTGGGTTGTAACAACATGATGTTCATACAAAAAAAAAACCTGGAATTTGGAATTACTTGAGTAAAGAAATTATTGTTTGAGTTGGGGATGACTATTTAAATGATTTCATCTGCTTTTTCCTGAATGTTAAAGAAATACATTGGCATTTCGTTGAATTTATGCTAAAAAAAAAATTCTCCAAATCCAATAGGAAAGCTCAGTGATAAATGTGCTTGCATTTTTGCTTGAGGCAATTAGATGAGCATCAAAGTGATAGCAGCTATAAAACTCAAAACAAAATGACAACTTCCATTAAAAAAAAGCAAGAATTTAATCTTTGTCAAATGTCGAAAAAGCTGGTGGCCATGCAGTTCGGTTTCCCAGAAAGCAACTCTACTATTGCTGAAAGGGAGGGAGGAACTGTGGAAGGATGAACAGCCCCCTGGGATTTTACCGAAACAATATGAACAGCCCAATGTTAACCTGCTAGGATGGGGTGTTCTGGATGCCTTGATGTTCAGAAGATATTTTCAGTTTGCAGTGGGAGGTGGCTGTGGAGCGTATTCACTTCCAACTTATCTTTTAATTCATAGTTAACAGAGCATCAGCAAACTCGTGCATGAAGTGAGAGTTACGGTAATGTTGAGACCAAGTTGGCCCTGATTAAGATGACTTTGCAAAAGAAACGCTCAGGCCACAACCATGTGCAGAAATGACCTTTTACCAATGCCTAAAAGGTGATGTTGTGCACTAGAAGGTGGAAAAGGTGCTGGGGATATGGTATTTGACAGAGATGTGAGGGAATGATCATTGGGATGGGAGAAAGGAACAAGCAAAGGCAGCAGTAAGAAAGATGGAAATAGGAACATGAAGGAGGTGGTGGAGGGGTTGATGTGTAAAAATCGAAAATTTCAATATTCATTTCACTAGGCTTAAGGCTGTCCAGGAGGAACTTGTCCTTCAGCATGAAGGTTTCTTTCCCACCCCCTGCCCCCCTTCAACTCCACTTCAAGCCAAAACACATGACTGGGCCTAACTCTCAAGCCCATGGAGTTAATTTTGCAAAGGAACCAAAACAATCGTTCCAAAGTACTTCCTCGTGTTTTTGAGAGCCAACTGCTCAGCATCAGTTAATGACAGCGAGAGATATTTATTATTGGTTGATTTTACCCATAGTTATGGCACATTTAACAAATGGGCTTTTAAAATTGATTAATGGCAGCCCCTTCCACCCAAGTCTGTGCAATGGAGAGTGGAAATTAACCCTAGTATCTTTAGTTGATGACCATGTAGAAGATGGCCAAAGATCAGATGAGCTTTGAGGCACTCCTGAAGGATTGCTGGGTCAAGATCAGTGCACCACCAATGCTTTTTGGTGAATGCATTTGTTCACCCTAACTGGCGTGGGGGGTTGAGGAGGCAAGAAGCATCAAATTGAACAGGATCCCCATCGAACATGCGAACGTATGACCTCTGAAATCTCCACAGATCTTTGACTATTTCCACGCCTCCAATTTCACCACACTATATAAACAAAACTCTCACAACCTGCCCTTCTTTCACCTCAAAACGAACCTGCTCCTGCCACCAAGATATCAGTCTTGGAAACGTGGGTTCCCAGAATGTCACAGTAAAGATTTTTTAAATTTAACATTCACATCTCCTTGTTTATCTCTGAAATACCATTAACTGCACCCCCTCCCCCAAAACGGCTATGGACAGCCACCATTAACTAAAATCTCCCTCATTCACATTAGCTTCAGTTATTTTTTTGTGTGTGTATTTGTGTTTGGTGTGGCCTCTATTTGAGTAAATGTTATATTTTGTTCTTTATCTATATATTCTGGTTACTGAGAACATATTATTGTACAGGGTCACTTTAAAAGGATTAGCCGAGCCTTGGTTGTATCAGAAGCCATGAATGGGGCCCCTGTGCATTTTTTTCTTTGGATAACATTGGAATTTTTTTTGCGCTGTTGATAGATTTCTGATTAAGAAAACTATTGAAATAAGTGTGAACTACACTGTGTATATATACCACAGCTTTAAATGTTAGATCACTGAGAGTTTCTTCAGTTCTTTTATTTCCTTATGATTTATTTAAACCAGCTCCTAGCTACTGCTGCTGGCTGGCTTTGGGCCACCTCTCCCTCTTTCTCTGCTGTGCCAGATACAATTATTCATTTAAAGCTGGCTTGTATCCCTTGACTTAAAGCCCAATGTATACCTAGCAGAAAATGGTCCAAAGTTGGTAACTTTCTTTCGAGCACGTTAAGCATTTAGTCATTAAAATGACTTTCTTTTTAGAGTCACGTAATATTCAACTATGATGGGGAAGTGGTAGTCTTCATGTTATCAGTTGTGTTGGGGAGTGGACAGTTAGACTGTCTTGTCCATTGTGCGACTGTAAAGCAAGTTTCGCTTTGAAGCAATGAGAGAACTTGTTGCGGGCAAATTTCTGAGTGGACGGCTGAAGATGTTGGAGTAAATAGCTTGTGCGGCGGTGGGGGGGGGGGTCTCAGCAGGTCGCGCAGCATCCACAGGAAATAAAAGGCTAACGATGTTTCAGGCCTGAGCATATCATCCCGTCCCAGGGCCAAGGCCTAAAACGACGGCTGCCTTTTCCTCCTGTGCATGCTGCATGGCCTGCTGAGTTTCTCCGGCATATCTGGGTCTTGCACAAGTCCCTTGGATCTGCAGATTTTCTTGTTAAACATCAGAGTGAATACCTTCTCCAATCTAGGCCTCATACCTGGGCCCTGCTTTTGCTGCCTTTAATTTTCACATGCAAGCCAGTTTTGCTTCTGCTACACAGCAGCCGGTTGATGCAATTGACTTCAAACTCCAGATCTTTTTGCTCTGAAATACCGCTTTCTCTGTTTTACTGGCCCATTAGCTATTTACTTTGTACGATATGCACATAGATTGTGCATGAGTTGCAATTCCAGTGGTTGTACTCACAAAGCCTTGGGCCAAGGATAAGCTTTTCTTTGCTTAAAATAATGTTCGACCTCAGCTGAGCTGAGTGCAGTAAATTACAGGGAATGAAAGGGCACCCTTAAATAGTGAGGCACTTTTGAGAGTATTCTGAATCCACTTAAATCATAGTCTCTATTTACCTATTTAGGTTGTGGTTCTTTTGACATCTAGTAAAACTAGAAACGGTGATATAGTTGAGATTTTTCACCTGCATGAAACGTCTCCCTTGCCCATAATTTTGATAAATGCTTCGCTCCACTTGCATACGTTATCTCTCAATGTGGTGAGTGAAGTGCAGATTGACATTGGGTTGTATCAGAACTCTTGAGTTAGCTGGAGACGTGGCCTGGTGTTTGAGAATCTCACCCTAGTCCACAATGGGAGCAACTCCACAGAGAGAGTCAGTTCACACAGGAAGAGAATATTCAACAGCCTTATGCCCTAAATTATTTATTTACTGGCAAAGAGATCTTGACTAAGTTGGCTGGTGAAGAAATAACTGCTCAGACCACTGGCAAATGGTCCAGCATCAATGTACTCAGAAATTTTAAACAGAGAAAAGCAAAGCTTAACGATAATTCATTTGCTATTATGGCTCACTCTCTGCTCTCAAAATACAATTGAGCACTAGTTCTTTTTTTAAAAAAAAAATTCCTGTTTTCTATTTGCCATTTCACCTAAACATGGAAACATTTTAGGCACACTTTGGTTTAAAACAAAATTCACCTCGTAGTTTTTGTCGAGCACTGCTTGTTTTTGCATTTGATATTCAACTTTTTTAAAATTTGTGGCACAGTGCCAGTGAAAAATGGATTCTATACAGCTGGGATAAATGTAGAAAATGTTGGAACAACCAGCTGATTTGGAAGGTATATTCATCCTTGCAGGGTCTGGCCAGCAACATGAGCCCCACCTTTTGTCTGAGCTCTCGCTGGAGATCAGCTCCTGGTTTTTTGGTTTTGGCAACTTGTCAGAACATTTCAAGTTTTCATTGTATTCAACTGAATCTACAAAACAAAGCAGAATACCAGAAATACGTGACAGGTCAGGCAGCATCTGTGAAGAGACACAAGTGAAGTTAATGTTTCAGCTTGATGGCTTCTTATCAGAATTAGGATTGAATTAAGCAGTCAGTGACCACAGCTGTTTTCAACCGTAACAATTTTTAAAAAAGAAATTAGGAACGTGCTTCAAATATGCAGACATCCTAAAAATCAGTTATTGCAGCTTTAAGATGAAAATGAGCAAATATGTGGGATTTTTTAACTTAATTTTTAAAAATGTAATTATATGAACTTTACATGCACTTAACTACCTTGCCCATTCAAGTATGATGTAAAATCGTGCCACTCTCTGCAATTTAAAACCAGAGCTATGTGCTGGTTCAGGTTAGAGCTTCTCATCCATCCCAGCAATCAGTCTGCAAGTGGCGTACAGTATTGGTGCTGTACTCTCAGATTAGATGAGAGAAAATGGCTATATCCTGACGTTCATTTGAGCCAATAATCTCTGAAATTTTAGAGACTAGTTATAATGGAGAAATATTGTTTCTTCATGGGGCAATTGTGTCAGAGAAGATGTTTGCTCCTTGAGTGCAAAAGTGCTTTGCTGCTCTTGTATTTATAAGCTGTTCTCTGTTAAATTTTAATGCTGACTATTTATCAACTCAAATTTGTACAAAAAATCTGCAGTAATTCCTGAAAGTACAAATGTAAACCTTGTGTCCAGTGGATCCTATTTATGATCAAACCTTCCCCCCCCCAAGAAAATATTAAAACTATAAAACAATTACAGCACAGAAACAGGCCACTTCAGCCCCTCTAGTCTGTGCCAAACCATTTTTCCCTAGTCCCACTGACCTGCCCCCAGCCAATACTCCTCCATTACTTCTCCCATCCTTGTGATTGTCCAAATTCCTCTTAAATGCTAAAATTGAGTTTGAAATCACCACTTCAGCTGCCAGCTGATTCCATGCCTCCAGTACTCTCTGTGTGAAGAGTTTCCCAAAAACTTTTTCCCTTTCACCCTTAACCCATGTCCTCTGGTTTCCATCTCACCTGCCCTCGGTGGAGAAAGCCTATCTACATTTACTCTGTCTATCTCTCTCTATCAAATCTCCCCTCATTCTTCTACGCTGCAGGGAATAAAGTCCTAACCTGTTTAACCTTTCCCTGTAACTCAGTTCCTGAAGTCCAGGCAACATCCGAGTAAATCTTCTCTGCACTCTTTCTATTTTATTGCTATCTTTCCTGTAGTAAGATGACCAAAATTGCACACAATACTCCAAATTTGGCCTCACAATGTCTTTTTTAATTTTAACATCCCAACTCCTATGCTCAATACTTTGATTTTTGAAGGCCAATATGCCAAAAGTTCTCTTTACAATCCTATCCATATTTGATGTCACTTTCAGGGAATTATTTATCTATTCCCAGATCCATCTGTTCTATTGCACTCCTTGGTGATCAACCATTCACTGTGCATGTCCTTTCTGGGTTTGTCCTTCCAAAATGCAACACCTTACGCTTGTCTGCATTAAACTTTATCTGCTATATTTCAGTTCATTTTACCAGCTGGTACAGATCCCTCTGCAAGCTTTGAAAATCTTCTTTACTTTATTTCCTATCCCACCTTCCAATTTTAGTGTCATCTGCAAATTTGTTGATCCAATTTACCATATTATCATCGAGATCATTGATATAGACAACAAACAACAATGGTCGCAGCACCGACCGATCCCTGAGGCACATCACTAGTCATAGGTCTTCAATCTGAGAAGCAACCATCCACCACTACTCTCTGGCTTCTTTCATTTAGCCATCATTGAATTCAGTTCATTTAATCACTATGAATACCCAGCGTCTGAACATTCCTGGCCAACTTCCCACCCAGGACCTTGTCAAAGTCGATGTAGACAACATTCACAGCCTTTCCTTCATCAACTTTCCTGGTAACCTCCTCGGGAAAACTCTAAGATTGGTTAAACATGACCTACCGCACACAAAGCCATGTTGATTATCCCTAATCAGTCCCTGGCTATCCAAATAATTGTATATCTGATCTCTTAGAACACTTTCCATTAATTTACCTACCACTGACGTCAGGCTCACTGGCCTATAATTATCAGGTTTACTTTTGTAGCCTTTTTTAAACAATGGAAGAACTTGAGCTACCTTCCGATCCTCTGGCACAGCACCTGTGGCTAAGGACATTTTAAATATTTCTGTCAGAGCCCCTACAATCTTTGAACCAGCCTCCCTCATGGTCTGAGGGAATATCTTGTCAGGGTCTGGTGATTTATCCACCTTATTTGCTTTAAGACCAAGCACTTCCTCCTCTTCAATCTGTATAGGTTCCATGACCTCACTGCTTGTTTTCCTTACCTCTCTCGACTCTGCCTATTTCCTGAGTGAATACTGTTGGGGGAAAAAAAAATCATTTAAGCTCTTCCCTCATCTCTTTTGGCTCCATATAAAGCTGACCACTCTGATTTTCAATGGGACTAATTTTGTCCCTTACTATCTTTGTTCTCTTAATTTACCCGTAGAAACCCTTAGGATTTTCCTTCATCTTGTCTGCCAAAGCAACCTCATGTCTATTAGCCTTCCTGATTTCTTCCTTGCATTTTTTTGTACTCCTCAGGTACCTCATTTGCTCCGTGCTGATACCTGTTAAACAACTCTCTCTTCTGCTAAACCAGATCACCAATTTCCCTCAAAAACCAAGGTCCCCTATACCTTCTAACCATTGCCTTTAATCCTGACAGGAACATATAAACTCTGTGCTCTCAAAATTTCTGCTTTAAAGGTTCTTCACTTACCTCGCACATCCTTGCCGGAAAACAACTTATCCCAATTCTTACCTTTTAGATCCTTTCTTGTTTCCTCAAAATTAGCCTTTCTCCAATTTAGAATCTCAGTCTGATGCCCAGATGTATCCTTCTCCATAATAAACTTGAAACTAATGGCATTATGATCATTGGACCCAAAAATGTTCCCCTACACATACTTCTGTCACCTGTCCTGTCTCATTCCCTAAAAAGAAGATCCAGTATTACACTCTCTCTAGTCAGTACTTCTATATATTGATTCAGAAAAATTTCCTGAACACATTTGACAAACTCCAAGCCATCCAGCCCTTTTACGGTATGGGAGTCCCAGTCAATATGTGGAAAGTTTAAAATCTCCAACTATCACAACCTTATGATTCCTGCAGCTACCTGCTATCTCTCGACAGATTTGCTCCTCCAATTCTTGTTGACTATTGGGGGGGTCTATAATACAACCCCAGTGTGGTCATACCTATTCCACTCAACCCATTTGGCCTCAGGAAATGAGCCCTAAGGCCTGTTCTGCCTGAGCACAGCTGTGATACTTTCTGTGACAAGCAATGACACTCTTCCCCTTTCATTTCCCCCCCCCCCCACCTGTTCTATCATGTCTAAAGTAATGGAAGCATGGAACACTGAGCTACAGTCCTATCCCTCCTGCATCCAAAAAAATTTCCATGCTCCAAGCTGCCTTCCCTACAATATTCCTTGCATTGAAATAGATGCACTTTAGAAAATTTCCACCACGTACAACCTGTTGACTTCTCATGGTGCATGCAATTTGCACATAATCTCTTCCCTCCTCCATCTGCTCTAGCACTGGGGTTCCCCATCGCCTGTAAATCTAGTTTAAACCCAATGGAGCAGTACTACCAAATGTTCCCACAAGGATATTATTCCCCCTCCAGATGCAAACCATCCCATCGGTACAGGTCCCACCTTCCCTTGAAGGGAGCCCAATGATCCAGAAACCTGAAGCCCTCCCTCCTGTACCAGGTCTTTAGTCATGTGTTAAGCTGCATTAGCCTCCTCTTTCTAATCTTGCCAACACATAGCATGGGTAGCAATCCTGAGATCACACCGCTGGAGGTCCTGTCCTTCAACCTAGCACCTAACTCCGTGAACTCTCCTTACAGGACCTCCTGACCCTTCCTACCCACATCATTGGTCCCTACATGGACCATAACATGTGGCTGCTCACCCTCCCACCTGAGAGTGCCGTGAACTCAATTTGAGATACCTCAGACCATGGCACCAGGGAGACAACGTACCATCCAGGACAGTCGATCTCTTCCACAGAACTTCATTTCTGTTCCTTTAACTATGGAATCCTCTATCACTACAGGTTGCTTCTTCTCCTCCCTTCCCTTTTTAGCCTCATGACCAGATGCCATGCCAGAGGCCTGACCTGATCACCATGGCTTGTGTCTGGTTGCTTGTTCTCCACCTTCCCCCCCCCGCGCAGAAGTATTCAAAATGATATACATGTTATTGAGCGGAATGGCCACAATGGTTCCCTGCACTGCCTGCCTGATCCCTTTCCCTCTCTTGGCTGTCACCCATCTACCATCTTCCTGACTCCTAGATGTGATAGGGCTCCTGTCTATCCCTGACCCCACTTCATTTCCCGATTCATCCAACTCCAGCTCCAATTCCTTAACTCGGTTTTGCAAGGGCTGCAGCTGGATGCACTTCTCACAGATCCTGACAACCCACATCCTGCAAGAGGGGCGTTCCCTTGCCTTGGCTGCCATATTCCAATTCTTATTCTAATATCAAAAATTGAACTTCACAGCTGCTCCCGCCGGACCTCACCATGTCCCAAGTTGGGCCCTTCACTGCTGTCCCCGCCAGACCTCGCTGCGTCCCAAGTCGGGCCCTTTGCTGCTGTCCCCACTGGGCCTCGCTGAGCCCAGCTTCTCTCCACTACTCCCACTCGGCCTTGTCTCGCCAAGTCCGGCTCTTCACTGCTTCTCCCTCCAGGCCTCGCCGAGCCCAGCTCTCCTCAGCAGCTAGGTTGACCGTCTTTCTAAATGCGGATCTTCGGTAAGATGATGCCCCGAGCCTTCCTTATCTGATCTTCTAATTCCTCGCTGCCGCTTGTCCCTCCATCGGTGCCAGCTCCTGTTCACTGCGCCACTCAGCTCTTCAAGTGAGCCAACTCGCAGCCGGAATTGGCACACAGTCGGCCCTCGTGGCTATCCCAGCAGCAGCCCCAACACAAAAATTAGATTTGGCTTTTTTTGGTATCATTAATTGTTTTTGTTCCATTTTTGAGGGATAGATTTGATCATGGAAGACATTTTGAAATCTCCACTGTTTATTTTCATGCAGTTTCAGACCTCAAAAGGGTTAATAAGGCTCCCAGCGATAACCAATGTTTTAGAGACCTTCCTGAATGTCATTGTATAATGCATAACCTCCTTAACAAGAGAATTAGGAGAATGGTTATAATTATTGAAGTAATCCATCTGATGCTGTGACTTCAGAGCTTCGAATCACTTTAAAAAAAAACACTGCTTTTAAAAATCCATTTGTTTCCACTGGTAACAGCAGAAGCCTGTTAACTGCATTTGTAACCAGTATGGTTTGTATGAGTATGTATGCAAATTGTGTTGAAGATTTAATGTGGCGGTGTTAAAATACATTTATTATGTCTTAAATAAAACAAAAGTGTATTAAATTAGTTCACTAGTGCTGTAAGGAAATATCTATGGTGCCTTACAAATAAAAGCAAATGTGATTAAATTATACAGTAGATGTGGGCATGCCTCTCTGCAAATCTAATCATTTTGCTTGGTGGTTGTTATGTTATCTGGGTTGCTCCCTGGAACATTTGTGTGGATTACACGGCATTGTCACTGCAGAGTAACCAAATTATAACATTTTCATTCTGAATGTTAACATTGGTTCTGTAAATCCTGTTGCATCTGTCAAAGGTGCTATTTGGACTAAGTGATCTTCAGCCCCCAAAGATGCCATCCAAACCCCCTCCACTTAGTATATTGGAACAGAAGGCAAGTGAAATGTTTCCAAACCACAATCATAGATGTGGCATTAAAAAAAAAAAGCAGGCCAAGTATTCATACCCACAATCAATTGACTGGATCTGGTGTAAATTGAAGGAGCAAACACTTTCCCAGACAACATCTTAGATTTCTTTCTATGGCACTGGACAATGAAGATTTTGCTTCCTGAACATTTTTTGGTGTATTTTATGTATTTTGATCTGCTCATCACGAAAATAATCTTGAATTTTTCCTATCACATACCACTTTTTAGATATAACCTATTTTTGTGAATTCCAGTCCTATTTTAAATCTACTTCAAGCACATAAAACCATGAATTGCAACGTTACTGAAAATTCACCTTCTGCATTCACATTTGGACGACTTCCCCGTTGATCCTGATGCAGTCAGTGTCGAACATGATAAAAGGTTTCACCAGGACATTGCGACCATGGAAAAGTGGTACCAGGGTCACGAATCGATTGACGCTGGCCAACTATTGTGGACACTGATGTGAGAGGCTCAACGTCGGATGATCAAATGAAAATCAGTGACAAAACACTTTAGGTCAGTTGAACTAACACGACGCATCGGTATCATTATGCGATTAACATGCTAAATTCAATAAAAGTTAATTTAGTGTTTCTCCAACTTCCTGAGTGATACAGCAAGTCTGAAAGTTGTCTTTCGAAATTCCCAATTTTTTTTTCTGGAAGCAAACATTTTGGAAAATATTTGTTGTCCAGTGTCATTTGAAGAAATCTTTTGTACACCTGTGTCGGAAATTTTGAAGTAGTTGAAAGATGCCATCTTTCATGGTGAGGCAATTGCTTGGTGCTGAACTGGAGAATTACCATTTTAATGATATACTCACAAACCTTCATCTCCTAAGATGAAAGTGCTGCTCCATGTATGACTGAATTTGTTTGGCATAAGTCCTTTGATACCCAAGGCATTTCACTAATGCTTTCAAAGTGACCTAGATTTTGCAGTCATTGGGTAAGGAGCAGAGTTTGTCATTGCTATGGATGATTTCAACTGTAGAGTTCCACAATTCCATCATGGCTTTTAAACTGCTGATATCAAAGGACCTATCATCCCTATCTCATTTTAAACTGGCTGATCATCCAAATGGATAAAAATAACTCTTGCTCTCACCTGGCCAGATGAAGACCTCACCAAATATTCCTTTCTTTCCTGTTCTACTGGCAAGTAACTTGGGACCTGTGGCACGTGTGGATGTGCACGATCTCTCTCGACCTGCTGGTCCAATCCAAACTTGTTTGTCCTGTGTGCACTGTGTTCGATTCCCTCTTGATGCCACACTGTTTGGACATATCAATGTTCAATTCTATCGAAAGAAAGCAGAAAAATATTTGGCCTCAAAACCTATTGTTAAACTTCTTTGCAGACATGCTGCTCAATCCATCAATCAAACTGCCACACACGGCAGTGTGGAGAAAACTGCTGATGGAATTAGCCCACACTAGTGCTGGAATTTTTTTTTTTAATTGCTTACTAGCAGGGTAACAGGCCCTTCTGGCACAAGAGCCTGTCCCACTCAATTACACCCAATGGACCCACAATCCTGGTTGTTTCCAAGGGTGGGAGGAAACCCACGCAGACATGGGGAGAGCGTACAGACTCCTTAAAGATAGTGCCAGATTTGAACCATGGGTCCTGGCTCCGTAACATTGTGCTAAGCGTACTGCTTTGACCATAATACTTTTGCCTCATTGTGTAGAAAATGGCATCAAGTAGGAACAAGATGTAAACTGATCCTTTCTGTTTAAAAAGAAAAGTTATTTTATTTTGAAAGCTCACATTCTCTTTTTTAAAAAAAGTGCTCAATGAATTTTTGGAGAGTGGTTGATTTTATTCTCCATCTCAACTCATTCAATATGTCAATTTTTTCAGTAGCTTTCTCAATGAGGATAATGGCTGCAAAGTTGAAGTTCATTCTGAAGACTGATATTGAACCCTTAACATAAAGAGAAAATCACAAGATAATTTATACTTTTTTTTCTTTAATGGCACAGACCCTGTGGAATTGATGGATGAGAGCTGATGCTTTCAAAATAGCAACTGCAACTTGGTGTTTTCTGCTGTCAGTGAGCACGGCAGGCATCTGACCTCAGCTCAGGCACAAATAGCAGTCGCACAAGTGGTCAGTTCATCTATTTTAAGTGGCATTGAGAGATTAATCCACCTAGAATGCTGGCAGAATTTCCTTGCTGGCATAGCTATGCTTTACACAACAATCAATCACTGAATGATGTTTGCAAGAATGGTTGTGTATCAGCAAAGAAATTTAGTGGGATTGGCAAAATGGATGGAAACCATCAAATGGGCTGAAGGGGCTTTCTGTGCCTGTGACAATCAAAGCCCATTTGTTAATCCACTATCTTTGGGTTGTTTGCAAGCACTTCCGAAGCAAAAAAAAAAGGCCATTTCTTGGGGACCTTGCAGAAATATAAAAATCACCATTTTCCCTTAACTGATTTTTTTTAAAAAACAAAAGCAATTTCACCGTTTGCAGGGAAAGATGTAATTAATCACCTGATATCTCAGCATGCACATGTTTCACTTTGACTTGCATGTATCAAAGGTCGCCATGCCCAACTATCTCTTAACACTTGAAGAACGTGATTCAATTTATATTAAACGTTGCATTCTTTCTGTCATGAGACCAATGGGAGTAGAAGAGAAACAATACTAGAAGGCTAAAGTTGACATAAATGCATCTGTTAAATGTAAACACAAAGGTGCAGAACAAGCAAACCGGATCACAATGTTAAAAAAGCAAAAGAGATGGTTGTCGACTTCAGGAGGGCTTGGGGAAATCACACTCCCCTGACAATTGATGGATCCACTGTTGAGGTTGTCATGAGTATCAAGTTCCTTGGTGTGCACCTGGTGGAGAATCTCACCTGGTCCCTTAACACCAGCTCCATAGCCAAGAAAGCCCAGCAGCAACTCGACTTTCTGTGGAGGCTGAGGAAAGTTCATCTCCCTCTCACCATCCACTACATTCTACAGAGGATTTATCGAGAATATCCGTGCAACTGCATCACCGTCTGGTTTAGAAGCTGTACCACCTCAGACTGCAAGACCCTGTAGTGAAGTCAGCGGCAAAACCATTGGAGAATCTCTTCCTACCGTGGAGGACATATACTACACTCGATGTAGGTGGAAAGCAATAAACATTGTGAAAGACTCCACACATCCCACATGTAAACTATTCTCCCTTCTGCCTTCCAGCAGGAGATACCATAGCACTTGGGCCCTTGTGTCCAGAGTGGGGAAACCACTTTATCCTCTCAAGCCTCCAGGCTCCTGAACTCCCAATACAGATGTGCACAATGTGCCGTGGATTTTCAGTGTATACATCTTGATACCTTAATATATTAATGTGTTAACTACTTTCCTAACTTGATTCTCCGTGGTCCTGGAGAAACACTATCTCATCCAACTGTGTGGGCATGGTATGATCAATAAAAAAAATGGCCTTGGCTTGACCCTCCTATAGCTATATGCAGGAGCAAACTCGGTGGGAGAAGAGGAATAAGGAAAAATAGAACACTGTTTATCAAGTATATTTTGGTTCAGTGGTAAGTTATTTGGAATCAAGTACAAAGCATTGATCATTGGTTCAGAGTTGTAACATTCCTTCTCTTGTTAGCCGAACAGTTGCAATGCTTGTGTGCAGATGGTTGGCCAATTCTCTTTGTGCTTGGCCAACTGTGAATAAACCCAAGGTTTGCCCTTCCATGCCTGTGGCATAAGAAAAATTAATGGAAGCCACTTCTCTCCATGTGGAGGCTTTACAAAACAGAGCCTGTGCTTCTGGAATGTTTGCTGTAAGATCTTTACACAGTTATGAATGTGTAACTGGTGTTTCAGACAATAGTGTTTCAGACATAAATGCTCATGTGCTTTGCAACATCAAGCATAGATTCCCTGTGATTATGGCATTCACAGTATACCTCTAATTTCCGCACGGTTACCACCATTTCTTAAAGCACCTTGCGACTCTTTCATAGAATTTAGCACAGTCCCCTAACTTTCATTGGGATTAATCATGATTTTTTTGTTTGAAGAATGGTTGTGCTTTATTCCCTCTTGCAAGCCAGTAAGGTACTACATTTATCATTTGACCTTGCTATTCGTATAGAAAGATGATACCGCTCATTGTGGCTAAAGAATGGTCTGTTTCCTATTTTATTTTATTACTTGTAGATAATAAGCAATTTTCCTATGAATTGTAAACTCTTTAAACATGTTCAAATTATAGAATCATGGAACACAACAGCACAGAAACAGACTCCTTCGGCCCTTCTACTCTGTGCCGAGCGATTTTTTTTTTTTTTACTAGTCCCATTGATCTGCACCCTGTCCATATCTCTCCCATTTATGTACCTCTCCAAATTCTCCTTAAATATTAAAATTGAGCCTGCATGCACCACCTCAGCTGGCAGTTTGTTCCACACTCCCACCACTCTCTGTGTGAAGAAGTTCCCTCTAAACTTTTCCCATTTCACTCTTAACCTATGTCCTTTGGTTTGTATCTCACCTACCCTCAGTGCAAAAAGCCTATCTACATTTACTCTGTCCCCCTCATAATTTTAAATACCTCTATCAAATCTCCCCTCATTCCTCTATGCTCCATGGAATAAAGTATTAACCTGTTTGACCTTTCTCGATAACTCAGTTCCTGAAGTCCGGGCATCATCCTAGTAAATCTTCTCTGCACTCTTTCTATCTTATTGATATCCTTCTTGTAATTAGGTGACCAAAACTCTATACAATACTCCAAATTAGGCCTCACCAATGCGTTTTACAACTTTAACATAACATCCCAACTCCCATACTCACTACTTTAATTTTTGAAGGCCAGTATGCCAAAAGTTCTCTTTACAACTTTATCCACCTGTGATGCCACTTTCAGGGAATTATGTATCTGCATTAGATGAGATTAGATTCAACTTTATTGTCATTTTGTCAAGTAAAATATAAAGCCATTAAAATACAATTGTTATCCAACCAGAAGTTATAAAATATTGCAATATGCAAATAACTAGGTGCACTTCAGCAAACAAACCATTATAAAAGTACTGACAGTACAAGGTGAGTGCAGTGCCACTTAACACTGTAATTTAAGGTTCAGCAGGGTCACGGTGGGGGGGGGGGGGGAGCTCTTCTTGAGCCTGCTGATTCGAGAGCGAAGGTGCCAACAGGACGGAAGGAGAGTAAAATATCCATAGTTTGGGTGAGATGCATCCTTGATGATGCTCTTCGCCCTGCCCAGGCAACGTTCCTGTTCAATGTTCTCAATGATGGCCAATTGCAAAAAATTGTACTCAATGTACACATGTAAACAAATAAAGAAATGTAAACAAACTGCCATGCAGAGGTATTTTTAAAAAATGACAAAAGTAAGTTTGTAAATGAGTCCCTGATTGAGTTTGTTGTTGAGGAGTCTGATGGCAGCTGTTCCTGAACCTGGTGGTGAGAATCTTGTGACACCGATACCTCTTTCCTGACAGGCAAAAATGTCAAAGGAATATTTTGTGATGAGGCAGGACATGAGCGCTGATTGGTCACTGGGTGTGAGCTTTGTCGCATCGTTCTTGTGCTTTTCCATTATGTGTACATCTATCTAGCTTCCCAGAACTACAGCTGGATCAGGATCAACAATGATTCCCTCCACATTAATTTAGTATGTTTCCACTCAGACTTGTAATTTCCCACATCCTTCTTCCTCACCCATCTTTGGATGTTGGGCGAAGGCGTTCAAGTTGTCCACTGCCGAGGTGTTTCACTGATCATCTTCGGAGTAATCACTCACATCGCATTCATGTTACATTTATCTAAATAGAGTGGCTCAAACAAATACAACCCCTGAGAACAACAGAACAGGATCTGCTGGAAAACCAGTTCAATTAAAGACCAGGCTGGGTGAGCCTGGAAATGAAGAATTGAGTACTGGGTTTGCTGAAGTTCTGAAAGTTCAGAGTACTACTCCCATTTTACATGCTGCCATCTTGCCAAAGTCAGAATCTTTGAGATGATGGAAATAAATAAAACTCTTGTCATAGAATGCGTTAAGGCAAAATCCTTCAGTTACCAAAGAGTTAAATACAAAACTAATTCAAACCAGCTCTTTCCCACCCCAAAAAAATCAATTTCAAGAACTTACATATTTGATCTTCATGTTTCAAAGGCTTCTTTTATCCTCAATGCTGTTGAACTTCTGCCAATATGTAGGAATTACAGCTCCCAGAGCTCTCACAGAGTGGAGAGAAAGATGGCATTCAGTGTCAGACACAAAGGGATCATTCACTGTCGTCTCTCTCAGCAGATAGGAACACTGGTGTGTTTTGATTTTGTGGCCATTCTTCTGATTATTTTTGCTGGAAAGCTCTTCATCAATGGCCTTCGAATACCTTCAGTTTGCTTGGTTGGTTTCAGGCTGAGGTTGCTTCTTGCTTGAGTTCAGAATTTCCCATTTAACACAGTTTAACAATTGCAGGGGATTGCTTTGGTAATTTCTAAGCTAGGAGTTAATATAGGTGAAACTAAGACTTCAACAAGGTCATCTCAAAGTAGGCAGAATCGATCACTGATTTTGTTTTAATAGCTTGCAATATTTTTGCTCAAAACATGGCTTCCTGTGGTCACTGGGGGAATCAGAGATGAAGAGAGTGAGCGAACTTAAATTCCTGGGAGACAGTATCTCATAGGACCTTTCCTGGACCCAACACACTAATGTCATCATGAAGAAAGTACGTCAGCACCTCTACTTCTCTGGAGTTGGTGGAGTTTTGGTATGACATGGAAAACCTTGTCAAACTTCTACAGATGTGTAGTAGAAAGTCTGCTGACCAGTATGGAGGCACAAATATTTCTGAGCAGAAAGCTCTGCAAAAGGTAGTATACATTACAGGCAAAAACTCTCCGCCGCTTCGAGAAAATTTGCCTCGAACACTGCTGTCAGAGAGCAGCAGCAATCATCAAGGATCCACACCACTCAGGGCCTGCTCCATTCTCACCACTGCCATCAGGAAAGAGATATCGGTGCCACAGGACTCGCACCACCAGTTTCAGGAACAGTTCAGACTCTGAAATAATAAACTCATTTAAAGATTCTTCCTTTGCACATTATTTATCATGGAATATTTATTTTCTTTTTTATGCACATCTTTTCTAGAGTACAGTTTTGTTTGAGTACAGTGGTAATTCTATCTTGCCTGCAGGAAAAAGAATCTTATGTGATGTCATGACAGTAATCTGACAATATATCTGAACCTTGATCTTAAGACTGCAGGATTAGCATGGCAAAGTGCTATAACCATGAGATGAGACCACAGATATGTATTACTTGTTTCAAGCCCCACCACACCATTGTGGAACATAAATTCTGTCCATTAAACGTACCTGGAATTAGAACTGGTATCAATAAAGGTGACCATGAAACAACTCAATGGGAGTAAAATCCTATTGGTTTCATTAATTTCTGTTATTCTACTATAAGGGACTTATTGGCTGGTGTCCTTTCCTAGCTTGGGTATGCTTCACCTTTATTTGCTGGTGGGTAATTTTTGGTCTTACCAGTTGTAGAGCTCGTCGAAAGAACCAAAGACTTGTTGATCCAAACCAAGGCTTTTATTAGCAAAAGACAGGAGCACTTCACAGGAGGCCGACCAGTCCGGAATGATCCGACCTGGCTAGGGACACAACCCTTTAAGGTCCAGACAGTAGGTGTGGCTAAGCTCTCAGCCAATCGCTGTAAGCACAGTCATTACAAACATACTCTAGATACTGTAACTATATACATTGGTGATAGGTATGTACTATCACACCAGTGGCATGAATAGGCAGTGATAAATGCAAAGTAAGTCATTGTTAATCAAGATATAAGTATTAAATATTGTCACTGATATTGATGTGATCTACTTCTAGCAACACATAAAATGCTGAAGGAATTACATTCCTGATGAAGGGTTTCAACCCAAAATGTCGTTTCCATTGCACAAGCATATTTATTCCATTGTGAAGCGGTCCTCCCACACCTTTCCTTTGTGTTGTCAGGGACTGTACTCACTGGAATTTGGAAGAGTGTGAAGGGATCTTATAGAAACATATAACATAATGAAGGGCAGAGATAAGATAGGGGTAGTTGTTTCCATTGGTGGGGGATCAGAACTAGGAGACATAGCCTGAAGATTCTGGCTAGTAGATTAGGACGGAGAAGAGGAAATGCACCCAGAGGGTGGTGAATCTATGGAATTCACTGCCTGTGGAAGAAAATAATTAGTAAAGAAAGTTTTAGTGGGTGACAAAGAGTTAAAAGTAAGCTGTGCACTGCCACTTGAAGTCTGTTAATCAGTACAAGGACACTCAGTACATTAAGCTGTGCGCTACTGAATAAGATAGTAGACCCTCTGCCTTCCGCCACGGACTTTGAATTGTTTCTTTTTGAATCAACCAATGACAATTGCTTTCTCCCTTATATGGTGGATGCTCTCAGAGCTTCAGTGTGTCATGTGTCTATTGTTTGTACCTTTCCATAAATTAAACCAGATAGTCCATGCTCAGGCAGAGCACCCCCAGTATTTTGGTGGGAATTTTCTCCAAGATATCTTGTAAATAAAAACTCCTTCTGAAGCGACTCCCTGGTGCTTCAGCCGAGTTATTTCATTATAAAACACTTTTCTCCGCAACAGAATCTGGCGCTGCGAGCAGGATTCCTTTTTAACGGGATCCACGAACCCGAGGATTCAGGGAAGGAGTCCTGCAGAGGTGAGCGGGCGACGGCCCAAGCCAAGATCCCAGCTGAAAGGGGGTGAGGCAGGCTCACTTCGAAGGAGAGTGACGAGGCTCTTGATCTAAATTGGGAAGAAAGGGGAAAAATTAAGAGAAAAACAAGAGTACGGCCCAGGGAGTGAGAACGCAGACTGAAGAAGGACTGGTGTGCACTCTTTTTTATAGGGATCTAGAGTAAGTGTGTTTGTGATGTGCTGTGTATTTTTTATTGTAAAGTCTTCATTTCCAGATTAGACCCGCTGAGAAACATGGGGAACAGGAATGGTAAACCAGCCGATTCCAGTCGAGCAGAGAAATCTGCTCTCAGGAAAAAGGAATGAAAATCATCCATGACGTTGAGCCAATCCACCAAGAAAAGAGTCCGCCAGCTGATTAAACGACAGCACTTGGTAGGAGATCCGCTGCAGCTTTTGGGCTCGCCGGCGGACTTCGTAATGAGAGGAACAGAGTTGGGACTGTGTAATCCCATTCAGTGATGTCCTGTACGGGTGATATAAGGGTAGATGGCTGTATGGAGGAATCTTTGACCTTCAATTGATTAGTGATACGGAGGGAGGTGCTGGGGACCCTACTTGGGATCTAAAGTACTTCAGAAATTGTTTCAACAAATGGAAAGAGGTGGCTGCGAGGCATCCAAAATCTAAAGTAAGACAGGAGGAGATAGCTGCCTCTTCCGATGAGAAAAAGGCAAAAACCCGACCCCCACCCTCGTATTTTGAGTCCGCCCCAAGCCAGATTCCACCGTCCAAATGCCCTGTGTAATGGTGGGAAATACCCCCATCTTGAAACCCTGGACATCTGCTGAGGCCATGGATATGATCAGCACGGACCCCGATCCTATAAAGAAACCTGTCGCGTTCCACCACGGGTTGCAACATACTTGCCCCCTTTATCATCCTCTCCCCGGTGATGTCCAGATGTTATTATGAGCTGCCCATGGATCCCACTGGCAGGCAGTAAGGGACTCCTTCCAAGTCCCTGTGGGGAACAAGGGGACTGGAGGAGAAATGACAACCTGGCTAGGGAAGGGAATGAATCCATGGAACATTGGTTAGAACATGGGGAAAGAATGCAATCATGTAGAGCGCCCAGAAGCAAGCAGATATGCAAGTTGTAACTGCCTGCTCGCAGAAAGATGGATAAAATATGTTAGATTTTGTAGTCCGATTTAAAAATATGTGGGAAGAAAATGCAGGGGTGCAGATAGATGGACCCGAGACCTCAGCCATGGCCATCCAGACCCTGTTGAATTGTATGTTACCCCAAAATGCAAAAAATTATAAAATGAGGCTGCTCCAATGGCAAACCCAGGGATGGCAGGACCCTATTACTTCGCTAGCCAACATAGATAGGGAGGGTCTATTTCCCCAGAAAGAAAAAAAGGACAGGATAATTTTATGTCCAGGCCAGATTGAATAAGAAAAAGAACCCACCCAGTTCAGGAAGGATATGGGACAGATCACTGGACCAATGTACGTCTTGCGGAAAGATAGGACACTGGGCAAGGGACTGCTGGACCAGTACACAGAAGAGACCCTGGCCAAATGGTGGTAGCCAAGGGAGGGGTGAGCAAATGCAATATGGAGGCAACCCTTTTGCAGGAGCTGGAAATGAGCAGCAGCCCTGTTTTTCTTTCCAGCAGCCTAACCCATAGGGGGGCCTGGAAGGAATGGTGGTACTGGCCCCCCTGCTCCAGCTGTCTTCTGACGAGATGGTACAACCCATGCTTAAAGTTAAAGTGAGTAAGTGAGTAACAAGGAGCATTATATGCTGGTGGATACCGGAGCCACCATGTCATCTGTGTCACCTTCTGTGGGTTCAATCCCTAGTCAACAAACCGTAAACAGCATCGGAGTGTCCAGTATTCTGATGATGGATTCCCTCTTCCAAACTACTCCACTCTCTGTGGAAGGCCATGAAATTGACAACGCCATTATTATTTCACCCACGACCCCAATACCAATTCTGGGGCATCAAGCCCTCTGCAAATTGAACGCAACTCTCTACTGTACCCGGGATGGGATGTTTATGCAGCTGCCTGCTGACAAAGGGTATAGTTTGATGCACACTGTGCTGTCTGCATCACAAGACGCCTCCCAAAGTTCCACACATTTTGGCTGGTGGCTGAGTCAAGATTCCACGGTCCGCATAATGAGACTCCTCCATGCACTTGTAGACGTGGTACGAAGGGCCGACCCCCAGTCACCCCTTGGAGGGTTAGCAGCACTTATGCAGATAGTGATGGTGGTACAGAACTTGTATGTCATGGCAATGTATGTCAAGCCGGGGGAATCAGTTTCCCCATGGCCAGACATGCCAGAAACAGATAAACTACTGGTGGGGAAAGGACGAGTTTTTGGGCCAGAAGGGATAGGCTTTGAGGTAGAATTGAACACTCATCAGAGCGAGGCTTTCCTTTTGCCAGACGCAGCCCCCATCTCATGTTAGCCATCCGAAAACCCATCAGCCTGAAGAACTAGGGAGAATGGTTAAAAGACTGATTGACAGAGACGATTGGCTTAAGGATCCATCGGGCAGAAAGGGCCAGTGAAAGCTATGCTGACCTGTACATGATGGATGGAGATCATCATACAGCTGTCTTTTTCCACACCCCAGACAGTGGAAGTATAGAATTAGAAGAGATAGAAGCATATGTCCACTTTGAGAGATCTTGCCCACCGAGATAAATCACTTACTGCTGGCCCGCAGCCCTAGCGGCAGTATCCCAAGAAGCCTGGGCTAAATCTAGTACCCATGTGGGACTAGTGAGGTCAGCAGTGCCTCACTCAGTGACACTGAAGAAGGAAGCTGTTCTGCCAGCAATTTAGCAATATAAGCTAGCACACGAAGCTGTAGAAGGGGTGCAGGGCATCATAATACACCCATACTGCCTATACCGAGAAAGGACAAAGGCACATGGCTATTTGTGCAAGACTTATGGGAAATTAATTCCATTGTAATACCCACGACCCCAGTGGTCCCAGACATCAACACCATACTGTGTACTATACCAGTTGGAACCACCACATTCTCGGTAATAGGTCTCTGCTCCATTTCTTTTCTCCATACCCCTCGACCCTCAAAGCCAATACCTGTTTTCATTTACTTATGAGGGACAGCAGTTTACCTGGACAAGACTCCCCCAGGGTTACACGGAAAGCCCCACGGTATATTCAGCAGCCGTTCGAAGAGACGTGTCCGAATACGACTTACCAGGAGGGTCTACCCTCTTACAGTATGTGGACGACCTGCTAGCAGCATCACCCAATGACACAGCCTGTCTGCAAGACACCCTTGCTCTGCTCGTCCTCCTCGCACAGGGGACATGGTGTCTCCTTGACGAAGATGCAGTTTTGCCAAAAGGAGGTAAAATATCTTGGGTATATTTTACAGGAGGGAGAGAGAAGAGTAGGCCCAGAGAGGACAGCAGCTATAAGACAGGTACCCCAACTGAAAACAAAGAGAGACGTTCTCGGTTTCCTAGGCAAGGTTGGATACTGTCGGCAATGGATACCCGAATACCATGAAATGGATGCTGTACCAAGGGCAGCGACTGCAAAGGAAGAACCAGAAGAGATAAAGTGGATGGAAGAGAGGAGGGCTGTCTTTGAAGACCTGAAAAAGGCATTGGTAACATCACTGGCTTTAGGCCTCCCGGATTATCAGAAGCCCTTTGTGCTGTATGTGGCTGAGAAAAATGGGTTTACCCACGGCATCCTGACCCAGCAGCATGGAGGAGGAAGGCGACCAGACCCGGTGGTCAGAGGAATGCCACCTTGCCTGAGGGTGGTGGAGGCCACCGCAGAGCTAGTGGAGAAGTCAGTGCCTAAAGTGCTGTACTGTCATGACTCCCCATGAGGTGATACTACTATTAAACTCTCCGGCCACTCAACATTTTATGGCGGCCCGGAGGACGGGTTACAAGGTAATCCTATTGACACGTTCCAACTATACTTATAAAAGTAATCCAGCGCTCCGACTACCCGAGGTAGAGGAGGAAAACCAAGGAAGCGAATTCCATGACTGTCTGGCTCTGATAGAATTTGTAACCAGTCCATGGCCAGATTTGAAGACAGAACCTATATTAGCCGACCTCATCCTGTATGTAGATGGCTCTTCTCACCGACCAAGAGATGACACCCTACTTGCAGGATATGCTATAGTAGGTAGTGAAAAGCCTGTTGAAGCCTATGCTCTACTGGAAGGGACGACAGCTCAGATGGCCAAATTGTTTACATGTGTTCTGTCAAAAGGAAAGAAGGCTAATATATACACTGACTCGCGATATGTGTTTGGAGTGACACACAATTTTGGACAGATATGGATGAATAGGGGGTTTATTACTGCGAGCGGGTAAGAGATTAGATATGCAGAAATGGTAAGAAACTGCTAGAGGCCATCCAACTCCCGACAGAGCTAGCCATTATTAAGTATACCAGACAGGAAGACCCCGTGTCGAAAGGAAACGAATGCGCTGACGCTATAGCTTTGCAGGTGGCCATCGAGCAGAAACTCCTGTTGCCCATTACGCTTGTCAGAAAGATAATGACCCCTGAGCAGCTGCATGCAATTCAGGAAATAGAGCTTAAAACAGCACAGGATAGAGCAACACTACAGGAACAGCAAACATGGGAAAGGCACGGGTGCAGAAGAACAGGAGGACTATGGAAGAGCAAGGATGGGAGGGTGATATGCCCGCGCAGTTTATTTAGACCCGTAGTGCAGTTAGCACACCGGCAAGCACACTTAGGGAAAGCCGGCATGCTGCATAACATCAAGCAAACTTGACTTTCCCCCGGGATCTCCACCACAGTAGAGGGACAGGTGAAGAACTCCCTGATCTGTCAACAAAACAACCGAGGGAGATCACCTGCCATGTTCAACCAACTTCCTTCCGCCCAAGCTCCATTTGAAAATCTCCAGATTGATTTTGCTCACATACCTCCAAGTAAGGGATATAAGTATCTCCTGGTGATAGTGGATATGTTCACCCAGTGGGTAGAAGCATTTCCCACAAGGAGGGAAGATGCATCCACCGTGGCCAAGTTACTAATGAAGGAGCTCATTCCACGGTATGGAATCCCTCAGGGGATAAATAGCGATAGACGAACCCACTTTATAGGGAAGATAGTGAAAGCACTCACTGAACTAATTGGCATAAATTGGAAATTCCATTTGTCCTACCAACCCCAATCCTCTGGGATGGTAGAGAGAACGAATGGAGAAATAGAGAGGATGTTGGAGTGAACATGGGGTGAGACTGATTTGCCTTGGGTGAAAGCGCTGCCAATAGTATTGTATACATTACAAAATCAGGTGAATAAATAGACCAAATTAACGCCTCAGGAGGTAATGATGAGACGACCAGTGTCTACCGGTGTTAGACCGCCCTTCGTGCCAGAAGACGTGGCCAAGGTCTGGGTGCAAGAGAGCTCCCTTGCATATGCCCAGAGATTGTGTGAAACTGCCTCCAAGCTTCATAAATTAGTTAGAGAGGCCCAGAGGCCGTGGACAGAAAATGATATGCACCCTTTTAAGCCTGGGGAATATGTTTTGGTGAAGGCCTTGAAACCTGATCTGTTCTCTCCTAGGTGGAAAGGGCCTTATCAAATCCTGCTTGTCATGCGGATGGCGCTGAAGCTGGATGCCCTAGATGGTACACGCTACTCGGTGCAAGCCATTCCAGCAAGACAACTTACAGGAACAGAAAGAAGAGTTGGGAAGCGATCTGTAGTACCCTTCAACTACCTATTGCTGTCCTGACAGGAATAACCCTGACACGTTGTTGTACAAGTGCACTGAGACTTTTTACGAACCAAGATCTGGACTCTGATACTGGCTGTTTAGGTAACGCCTCAGCGTTTTGCAGAGTTGTATGGGTGAGGGAGGACCCAGGGTTTATGGTTTGTGCTTTTGCACAGGATGCCAGGAAGGAACCTCTTAATTACACTAAACGGGGTATCGACATAACTTTCGTGCTATTAAAGCTGCAAGTCCTCGATAGATGGCACCAAAGACAGAACCCCTACTGGGAGAAGTGGTGGCGTTGGGGGCATGCATTTCGATTTTTTTAATCGGATGGAACAATGTAATAGATGCGCTGACCCAGTTACCACTCTAGGTTTTACCTGTCCTCCGATGAAGAGACCACCACCCCAGTGGCAACGTCCCCGACTCCAAGTGCAGCAACCACAACATGGCCTGAAGCAGAGACAACTCATACACCTACCCCCGTTACCCCATCCCAACCTACAGATACGAGCAGTAAGGACACATACATCGTCTCTTTTCCACCTGCCAAAGCACGGCAGAAGTGAACCTTACCATACATATAAAATATGGCGATCAAGAAGCAATGAGAACCTGTACAGAGATCCACCCCGGGCTGACCCTGACCAAAAGATGTATTGAGGGATATTTTGCGGACCGTATTAGGGGGAGCTGGGACGGGTCTGGGAGTTTTGAATTCGGTTGATATTGAAGCACTCCAAAATAAGATACAAACTATAGGTAGCGAGGTGGGACAAGGAATTAGAATCCGGAATATATGGGGAAAACGCTGCGAGAGGAAATAGAGATGGGATATAAATTTCAAAGAAGAGTGTAGTATAAGTTGTTGAAAGTGACGGAAAGTGTAGGAAGGAAAGGAGGAGAAAGAGACGCTTTATTCAATCATATTACAGATGAGGTGTAGATTTTTGATCTACAAGGAGGGATTTGTGGAAGAAAAATTTAGTAAAGAAAGTTTTAGTGGGTGACAAAGAGTTAAAGGTAAGCTGTGCGCTGCCACTTATAAGTCTATTAATCATTACAAGGACCCTCAGTACGTTAAGCTGCTGAATAAGACCGTAGACCCTCTGCATTCCATCACAGACTTTGAATTGTTTCTTTATGAATCAACCAATGACATTTGCTTTCTCCCTGGTGGATGCTCTGAACTTCAGTGTGTCATGTGTCTATTGTTTGTACCTTTGTAGGGATTAAACCAGCTGGTTCGTGCTCAGGCAGAGCAGCCCCAGTATTTTGGTGGGACTGTTCTCCAAGATATCTTGTCAATAAAAACTCCTTCTAAAGCGACTCCCTTGTGACTCGGCCGAGTTATTTCATTATGAAACGCTTTTCTCCGCAACACTGCCCATTGAAGCAGTGGAGGAGACCTCAGTAAATGTTTTTAAGACAAGGTTGGATAGATTTTTACATAGTAAGGGAATTAAGGGATGTGGGGAATAGGCAGGTCGGTGGAGATGTCATGATCATATTGAATGGGATACCATGCTTGATGGGCTGGAAGGCCGACTCCTGTTCCCATTTCTTAGGTTCTTATGTACTACAGAGCATCAGTGTGAAGAAATTCAAGCCAATTTAACCTCCTATTTTACATCATACCTCATTCCCTTTTTCAGTTAACTCAATGTTGAGCTATTATTGCTTCTTTTGTGTTATTACTGAAGACCAATTTTCCTTTCGTTCCTTCTCCAAACTGTTGTAATAATTCCATCATCTTCTTTGTGCTCACTTTTAACTCGTCCCTGAACCTTGAACCATCTGCCTATTTCAGGAATGTCTTCCACATTTTTTCCTTTGGAAGGGTATAAGAATCTTTTAATATTCCTCAAGAATGTGAAATTTGTATTTGAGTCATCTTGTCCCACAGATACAAAAAAGAATCAAAATACACTATCATTTTTTATGTACAAGAAATACAAAGAGTGGCTAATCTCAAAGATTCCGAAATGCGTGCACAATATTCGCAGCCTGGGTCATGGTTGTGTGGAGCAATGTTTGGTTGCTAGCTAAGCAAATCCACTTAAGATCAAAGTGATGAATCCATGTACTTATGGCTTAGTGCACACATGTCAAACTCTGGCCCGCGGGCCAAAGTTGGCCCGCGATATAATTATATTTGGCCCGCAAGATCATTTCAAAAATGTATTAGAGGTGGCCCGCCCTGCAGTGAGAGCCGATGCTGTTTTTTGGTAATGTCACCCCCACCATCCTCCCCCTTCATTGCACATCCTTCCCCACCCCCTAACTATCCCCTCCCCCCTAAAACCACCCCCCTTAAAAGATGGCCAGAATATTCTCAAAAAGGATTCCAGAATGGTAAAGTTCCACAAACCTTCTGCTGGGAATCCTAACAACACCCAGGCATCAGATCCATGGGACGCAGAGGGAGCAAGAGTGTTGCAGGTTGACCGTGCAAAATTTGAGAACGGGGAAAACAAAATTGTAACACGAGAAGTCTGTCGATGTCATCAGCCGGCAAGCCAGTTGGAAGGCTCCCCGCACAACCAGTCACTTCTCCCACCTGTCGAGCGGTGCGGCGGATTGGCGAGCGCCTGTGATTTCCTGTTGGCGCGACGGACATGGCAGGCTGCACACGGCCCCCGCTGTTCCGCAAAGGCTGATCGGCAGCGCGCTGGGCCTGAGAGGGTGGGTAAACAGGGGTGGGCAGAGGGTGTAGGTGAGGAGTAATGGGCAGGGGAAGTTATGCTGGTGCGAGGGGCAGTTAGAGGGAGGGATGAATAGAAGGAGGGGTGGATAGGGAAGAGGTAAAAGGGGAGGGGCAGGGCAAGTAGAGGAGGGGTGATTAGAGGGTGGGAGACGGGTAGAGGGAGGAACAGGTTGAGGGGAGAGGCAGTAGAGGGACGTGTATAGGATGGGGTGGGTAGAGGCAGAGCGAGTGGAGTGAGGGGTGAGTAGAGGTTGGGTAAAGGACTGGTCAGGTAGAGGGATGGTGGGTCGAGGGTGAATAGAGGCCTAGAGCCTGAGGAGTGAGCAGGAAATGCTGAGTCCTGATGCAGGCCAAAATGGACACAGCCTGTGAATGCTGACTACATCTCCACAGGGACCAAATATGTTTCCCTCAGGTCAAGCAAAGGGTGAACTTGAGCTACCTACTCCTGACCTGTAACATTATCCTCCTAAAGTTATATCCTAAAGTTTAACATTACATATGTTGAAAGAAGAGAAAACATGCAGATGTTGTTGAAAATTTTCAATAAATATTTAGTTCGGCCCTCGACTTAGTCCAAGTTTTTAATTTTGGCCCTCCGTGAATTTGAGTTTAACACCCCTGGCTTAGTGGAAACTGCCAAGGTGTTTTACATTCCTGTCATGAATTCCTTGGAAGCACTTGGATCCACTCCATTGATGCTGTAATGACAAGCATTTCCTTCTGTAACAAAATATGACACCTTCCAATGTTACACAACGCAAAATGTCTAAATGAATGAGTGGGTGTGCATAGTGTGTAACTTTAGTGGGTGAGGTTACTCTTTAACACGAACACAGTAGCACGATGTGATGTCTCAAATTGCCTTGGTTACCTCGAGGGCCATTGGACACACCCCACCCAATACACAAGGCATACACACGCTATAAAAATAAAGTAACAAAGATAGTTAAACACCATTTTCATCCAAATGTCAAATTTGCAGGCATCCTTCTGTCTCAGAAGTCAGTGGTAGCGCCATGGATAGACATTTGGTATTAGAGCAGCATGGCTTATAAGGTCCACTTTGGAGTGCCACACTTGCCGCAGATGAAGTCAGAACGATGGGTTGTGGTCAACTGGCTCTGTTGTCTCTGCTTCCTCCGTGCCCTCTTGTCCTCAGGATTTTTCCAATGTCTTAACGTGGATAATATTAATATAAAATTAGAATTTATAGAGCATACACAAGCTAATGTGTATGTTTCATAATTAACCATAATTAACAGGGAACTAAAATCACTAATTTATCTCAAGTTCATTTACTACTTGGTGTGCTTCATTAGTTGTATTTCAGGTTCTCCTGTAAAATCAGCACATTTTTCTTTACCCTTCAATATGTGTGTTTTATAATTGTACTGTATTTTGTCGCTTCACAATCCAGGTCATTGAGTGTTCAAGAAACTGAAGCTGCCGGAATTCTGAAATAAGGACAGGAGATCCTAGAAATACTTAACAGGACATTCAGTATCCATGGAGAGAGGAGCAGGTCAATGACCTTTTATCAGAACCAGAGAAATGAAAAGACATTTACTCCTTGCACTTTGATTATTTTTCATTCAAATTTCCAGAATCCGCTGAGTTTGATTTTCAATACTTTTTCGTTCATTACCACATCCCTTCTGAGAATTCTCATCTGGAAGAAGCATGACTCCTCTCTCTGTGGGATCTTGTTTCTTTACCATTGCTCTCCTTCTTTGGATTTTCTGCTTTTTGCAGTGTTGGCAAAATCTCACTTCACTACACATTTCTCTCTCTTCAACAGATGTCTGAAAGTATTCGTGTCACTTGAACAAATTTGGCTTTAGTTCAGTTTTATGTTTATTTGTCCCAAAATACCTAGTCCGGTCAAAAGGGTTGTTCTGTGAATAGACTAGCAGGTTATCCCTAACATTCATACAGACAAGTAAAGAGACAAATTTACAAAGTTTGAGATTACATTGAAAAGAAAGATCAATTAGCACCAAGCAAGGGGTGTGTGATTGTACTGTTGTGGAGCTCATTCAGGATCCTGATGGAGGAAGACAATGCATTTAAGCTTGCTTGTACATGTTTTCATATTCTTATGGCTTCTCTCTGATGGGTGGAGGTAGAAGAAAATGTGTTTGGGGTATGATGGGTATGTTGTCTAATTTTCCCAGGCAGCGGAAGATGTATATGGAATCCAAGGAGGTGAGGGAGGTTTGCCTCACATCTTGAACTGCATTGATACCTTGATGAAGGGAAGCCCAAAACGTAGGTTTGGTATCTTTACCTTTCTACATAAAGTCCGCTGTTTGACCTGCTGAGTTTCTCCTGCATTGTGTTTTTACTTCAACCATGGTGTCTGCAGACTTACATGTTTTGCTCCTGGACTACATTCATCAAACTACGTTCTTCTGATCTTCAGCAGAGCAGGTTCCGTACCACACTGTAAATGCTTTCAACAGTGCATCTGTAGAAATTGTTGAGGGGCCAGGAGGACATGCCATGCTTTCTTAGTCTGGAAGAAAACGGAGGCACTGGTGGCATTTTTGACCACCCCATCAAGGTGCTTGTCCTGGATCAAGCCTACACCAGACCACATACATTCCCTTTCTTCTATACCCACATTCCCCTCCTGCCCCCAATCCTCCTCCCTCTTTCCAAAAATTTGCTTTCCCAATTTTCTGGTGCTGATTTTGAGACATTGCCTTGAAACGTTATCTCAGTTTCTACCTTCACAAATTGCTACCTTATTAGGTATTTGGCTTGAGGGACATTGTTATATGGAATATAGAGCATTACAGCCCAGTACAGGCCCTCTGCACTTGATGTTGTACCAACCTACATATTCCAACCAAAAAAAAAATTAAACCCTTCCTACCTCGTAACCCTCTATTTTTCTTTCATCCATGTCCCTTAAATAGCCCTAATGTTTCGGCCTCCACCACCAGCAGCCCTAGCAAGGGATTCTAGGTGATTGAGGGCAGGAAAGTCCATAAATCCATATGTATGTCTTAATGGGAACAGGCTAAAAGCATTCCTGGTGTCACTTGTAATTTGGTTCTAAGTTCATATACAATACCTTGCAACGGAGTGAATGGTGGTGTGAATGCTAAAGCTTTGGCTTTGCACAAGGCCAACAAGAATGAACAAATTGTACTCGACGATGAGCAAAGGAGCTAGCCAAATGACAGTGGTTTAGGTCGTAGATGAACTCTTGAGGTGAATAGTTATGTACAATATATGGGTTTTAATGATTGATACAAATGAGTTCTATACCTATATTATGGGCAAGCATTTTGTTTGAGTACCTGCCAACATTTTGCTCATACCTTGATGAAGGGGTCAAGCCTTTATATATCTTTGCTATATAAAGAACACTGTTTAACCTGCTGAGTTTCTCCAGCTTTGTGTTTTTAATTCAGTTGCATGGTCTGCAGACGTAAATGTTTTACTCCTATGTAAGTCGCAGTGCAAGACAAGTGAGCATGCGTGATTTTTATAAATAATAGTTTTTGTAACATGATTAGAGATCATGTGGTTGTGGTAGTGACAAAGAAACCCCAATAGGTCAGCAAGGCAAAACTGTGAATTATGAGATAAATCAGGGAGCAGATTTTCTTTAGCAACTGTGGGACATAATTTAGAATTATTCTTTTGGTTTCATTATTTTGTTTTCTATGTCCAGAGAGATTAGGAAATAAAAGCAAAAACAAACAAAAAAGCAGAGAGATCACAGATGCTGAGAAACTGCTGAAGCCCACCAAATGCTGGAGGAACTTAGCAGGACAGGCAAACGATAGTTGATGTTCCTGATGATGGGTTTGGCCCCGAGACATTGACAAGCTTTTGCCTTCCATTAATGCTGCCTGGCCTGCTGAGATCCTCCAGAATTTTAGAGGAGAGATTGGGTTTTTTTGAGTTGAACTGTTTACTGTCACATGTGCAGTGATATGATGAAAAGCCTTATTTTGCATGCAATCCAGGTAAGTCAACTCATAGAGCAGAAAGTGAAATAATAAAATCAACAAGCAGGATGTCAAATTTCAGCAAGTCAAAGAGTTCAAAGTATCATGTCACAAAGTGCAGGCAGAGTATAGTGAAAAAGTAGCGTTGAAACAGTGCAAGGGAGGAGTCATTTGATGGAGTAGTGGCCAGTCGGGAAAACCAGCCCTCTCCACAAAAATAGGAAAAAAGTTAGGAAAAAGCAAAGCATAACAAAAATAAAATATAAGAAATAAAAGATAAAGATACAGAGAAGAGAAAGAAGATGGCTTCCAAGAAGGAGAAAGTAAAAACAACTGGAAAAAAAAAAGAGAAGAAAGAAGAAGGCCTTAACTGCACGAAGGAACAGGGCGCTGTGGTGGCGAGGAGTGCCTGACCCTCAAGGTCAGTGCCTGTCCTGCGGAGTCGCGACTCACCAGCCGGTGAACTACAAAAATGGCTCTCAGAGCCAAACAAAAGTGCGCAACTGCGCATGCGCAAGGAGTTGCGCATACACAGTGCGCAATCAAAAGGAGAAAGAGGACACCGGCGGGAGGGGGGCCCAGCAGAGGAGTGGGCTGCCACAGAGCAAACAGTTAAGGGACGCCCAACACCAGGGCGCTCAGCTGGAGGACGAGGAAGGCAGGAGAAGAGGGAGTGATGAAACAGACGTGGGAGATAGATGGAGCGATGACTGACAAGAAGATCAATATCAGGAAGCACAACAGATGAGCAGCTCAGGAGGGGAGGCCCAGCAAGAAGCGGCCTGACAAAGAGATACAAGCAGCTCATCAGGAAAAACAGAAGAGACACAGACACAAAGAAGAGAAGAAGACACAAACACAGGTAAAGACACAGAAGAGGAAGACCAAGATCTTCACAGAGAAATAGAAGATAAAAAAAACTGATGGACAAAGAGAAATAAAAGGTAAAACATGAACAGAATATAGATAAAGTTTTTTTTGAAGAACAAATGAGGTCACTAAAAGAATGGTTATCATTATTAGAGTTTAATACAATTAAAAGGACAATGAAAAGAACAGAAGATAAAATGCAAAGGTTAGAACTGGTAATGACAGAAATAGGGAAAAGAGTAGAGAGTGTGGAAGAGCGAGAAACGGCTGTAGAAATGGAAGTGAATGACTTAAGAGAAAAATTGGAAGCAATGACAAACAAATTAAAGAGACACAAGAGTTGTTATCTCAGAAAATTGATATGTTGGAAAATTATAGTAGGTGAAACAACGTAAAAATAGTGGGCCTGAAGGAGGGTGAAGAAGGCACAGACATGAAGGAATTTATAAAAGGATGGAACCCGACAGAAGTACAGGAAGAAATGGAAATAGGAAGGGCACACAGAGCACTAACTCCGAAACCACAGCCACATCAAAAACCAAGATCAATATTAGTAAAATTTTTGAGATACACGACAAGAGAAAATATACTGGAACGGGCAAAGAATAAAATTAGAGAAGATAATAAACCATTGGAATACAAGGGTCAAAAAATATTTTTTTACCCAGACATAAGTTTTGAACTCTTAAAGAGGAGGAAGGAGTTTAATGCAGCGAAATCAATTTTATGGAAAAAATGTTACAAATTCATGTTAAGACATCCAGCCGTGCTTAAAATATTTATACCTGGGGAGCAAAACAGACTGTTCTCGGGTCCAGAGAGAATGCAAGAATTCGCAGAACGTTTGCAGGACAGGAGAAGAAATAAAGAGATGTAACAAGAATGAAGAATGGCGATGTAAAAACAATCTATATGTAAGGATCTAAAGAGGGAAAAGAGAAGGGAAGGAAGGGAGTAAGGGGAGATAAAAAAAAAGAAGAGAGAGAGCTTTATTCTATGTATTTTTAAAATAAGTATTTTCTGGAGCGGGCTGGGTAGAGGGGGAAATAACCGTCACTGCAAAATCAGTTGACACTCCGAACAAAATCGCAATCCAAATAAAAAGGAGAGTTGTGGTTGCCCGGCAAGGGATATGGGCAACTCGGAGAGGGGGGAAACTTTTGGGGTTAAGGTTTTAGTGGATGTGGGAACTGCGGGGGTATTTTATGTCTTAAATGTGTTGTTGTACATTAAGTGTAATAAGAGAAAACTAAGAGATGAAAATGGGGAAAAGGGGGATGAAGGTGGTGAAGAGGTGGAAAAGAGGTGTATGCAAGATATAAGATGGCCATGTTGAACTATACGACTATAAATATTAATGGAATACATAACCAAATTAAAAGGAAGAGGCTACTAAATTTATTGAAGAAGGAAAAAATAGATACAGCATTTCTCCAGGAAATGCATCTAACTTTTAAAAATGTTTTTAAATTTTTCACACTATGAACCATACTGACCAAAATACACACAAACATTTCCCTCTTGAATATACACAGTGTCATTTTCTCCCCTTTTCTCCCCTCCCTTCCCTCCCTCCTTCACCCCCCGCCCCCCTCCCCACCCACTCAACGTTCAACATATGATACATTAAACCCATTAAACAATGTCATCACACAATGAAAATAAACAAGAAATTTGTGTCTTCTACTTTTACATACTGGGTCAGTTCATTTCATCTTCTTCTCCTTCTGTCATTTTAGGTGGTGGAGGTCCGCGGTAGGACTTCTCTGTTGTGTTCCATGTACGGTTCCAACTTTGTTCGAATACTGTGATGTTATTTCTTAAATTATACGTTACTTTTTCCAATGGAATACATTTATTCATTTCTATGTACCATTGCTGTATATTCAGGCTATCTTCTAATTTCCAGGTTGACATAATACATTTCATTGCTACAGCTAAGGCTATTATAATAAATCTTTTTTGTGCTCCATCCAAATCGAGTCCAAGTTCTTTACTTCTTATATTACTTAGAAGAAAGGTCTCAGGATTTTTGGTATGTTGCTTTTTGTGATTTTATTTAATACCTGATTTATATCTTCCCAAAACTTTTCCACTTTCTCACATGACCAAATTGCATGTACTGTTGTTCCCGTTTCCTTCTTAGCAAAAACATCTGTCTGATACTGTTGGGTCCCATTTATTTAACTTTCGGGGTGTGGTGTATAACCTGTGTAACCAATTATATTGTATCATGCGTAACCTTGTGTTTATTGTATTTCTCATAGTTCCAGAGCATAGCTTTTCCCATGTTTCATTCTTTATCTTTATGTTTAAATCTTGTTCCCATTTTTATTTGGGTTTACAGCTTGTTTCCTCATTCTTTTTCTCTTGCAGTTTGATGTACATGTTTGTTATAAATCTTTTAATTATCATTGTGTCTGTAATCACATATTCAAAATTGCTTCCTTCTGGTAACCTCAGCCTGCTTCCCAATTTGTCCTTCAAGTAGGTTTTCAGTTGGTGGTATGCAAACATTGAACCTTGAGTTAAACCATATTTGTCCTTCATTTGTTCAAAAGATAATAATTTATTTCCCGAAAAACAATTTTCTATTCTTTTGATCCCTTTTCTCTCCCATTCTCTAAAGGAAAGGTTATCTATTGTGCAAGGTATTAGTTGATTTTACGTTAATATTAATTTGGGTAGTTAATAATTTGTTTTATTCCTCTCTACGTGAATCTTCTTCCAAATGTTGAGCAGATGGTGCAGTACTGGTGAATTCCTATGTTGCACCAACTTTTCATCCAGTTATATAGTATATGTTCAGGTACCTTCTCCCCTATTTTATCTCGCTCTAATCTGGTCCAATCTGGTTTTTCCCTTGTTTGATAAAAATCTGATAGGAATCTTAATTGTGTTGCTCTATAATAATTCTTAAAGTTTGGTAGCTGTAAGCCCCCTTGTTTGTACCATTCTGTTAATTTATCCCCCCTTTCCATAAGAATTTCCTTATTATTTTCTTTAGCTCCTTGAAGAATTTCTCTGTTAGGTGAATTGGTAACGATTGAAATAGGTATTGTATCCTTGGGAAGATATTCATTTTAATGCAATTTACCCTTCTTATCAGTGTTAGTGGTAAGTCTTTCCAATGTTCTAAGTCATCTTGTAATTTTTTCATTAATGGTTGATAATTTAGTTTGTATAGATGGCCTAGATTATTATCTAGTTGTATACCTAGGTATCGAAATGCTTGTGTTTGCCATCTAAATGGTGATTCTTTCTTAAACTTTGTGAAATCCGCATTATTCATTGGCATCGCTTCACTTTTATTTGTGTTGATCTTGTACCCCGATACTTCTCCATATTCCTTCAATTTCTTAAGTAATTGTTTTATTGATATTTCTGGTTCTGTTAAGTATACTATGACGTCATCTGCAAATAGACTGATTTTATATTCTTTCCCTTTTATTTTTATCCCTCTTATTTTATTTTCTGTTCTTATCAGTTCTGCCAGTGTACCTAACGTGAACAGTGAAGGAGATAGTGGACATCCCTGCCTAGTTGATCTGCTTAATTTAAATTGGCTTGATATATATTCATTTACTGTCACCTTCGCCAATGGTCCCTTATATAATGCTTTAATCCAATTAATATATTTCTCTGGTAGGTTGAACCTCTGTAGTACTTTGAATAAATAATTCCATTCTACTCTGTCAAAGATATTCTCTGCGTCTAAGGCAACTGCCACTGTTGGCGTCTTGTTTCCTTGTACTGCATGGATTAAGTTAATGAACTTACAGATATTGTCCGTTGTTCGTCTTTTCTTAATAAATCCAGTTTGACAATAGACAATAGACAATAGGAGCTGGAGTAGGCCCTTCGGCCCGTCGAATGGCACCGCCATTTTACAGATCATGGCTGATCACTACCATCAGTACCCCTTTCCAGCCTTATCCCCATAACCCTCAACTCCTTTGCCCACTAGAGTCTTATCTAACTCTCTTTTGAACATAATCAGCGAATCTGCCTCTACCACCCTCTGTGGCAGAGCATTCCACAGATTCACACTTCTCTGGGTAAAAAAATGTTTTCTCATCTCCGTCCTAAAGGGCCTACCCTGTATTCTTAAACTATGCCCTCTAGTCCTCGTCTCCCCCATCATTGGGAACAAGTAATCCGACTTCACCCTGTCTATCCCCCTAATAATATTGTATACCTCAAACATGTCCCCCCTCATCCTTATAAACTCCATCGGATACAAGTCCAGTTTTTCTAGCCTTTCAGCATATGTCAACCCCGCCATCCCTGGAACTAACCTTGTAAATCTGCACTGCACACCCTCTATAGCTAGTATGTCCTTCCTCAAAAGTGGAGACCAGAACTGGATGCAATACTCCAGGTGGGGTCTCACCAGGGCCCTGTACAACTACAGAAGGGCGTCTCTGTTCCTATACTCCAATCCCCTCTTTATGAAAGCCAACATGCTATTAGCCTTCTTCACAGCTTTCTGAACCTGCATGCTAGTCTTCAGTGACCGGTGAACAAGTACTCCCAGATCCATTTGCTCCTCCCCACTCCCTAGCTTGTCTCCGTTTAAATAATACTCAGCTTTCCTATTATTGCCCCCAAAATGGATAACCTCACATTTGCTTACATTGAACGTCATCTTCCATTCAGCAGCCCACTCCCCCAACCTGTCCAAGTCCCTCTGCATTTTCCTGACATCCTCCTCACACCCCACACCGCCACCCAGTTTTGTGTCATCTGCAAATTTGCTCAAATTATTAATAATCCCCTCATCCAAATCATTTACATAAATTACAAACAACTGAGGACCCAATACCAATCCCTGCGGCACTCCACTCGTCACATCCTGCCATCCTGAAAAAGACCCGCTTACCCCAACCCTTTGTTTCCTATTTCTTAACCAATTTCCTATCCATGTCAGCACCTTACCTCCAATACCATGCTCCCTGATCTTGCCCACTAGTCTCCCGTGCGGTACCTTATCAAAGGCCTTCTGGAAGTCCAAATACACCACATCCACAGGCTCTCCCAAGTCCACCCTCTTTGTCACATCCTCGAAAAATTCCAGAAGGTTAGTCAAGCATGACTTACCCTTAAGGAATCCATGCTGACTAGCCCTTATACTATTATTTCTGCCTAAGTGTTCTGCTATTACTCCTTAATGATAGACTCCAATATCTTCCCCACCACCGACGTCAGGCTGACCGGTCTATAATTTCCTGTTTTCTCCCTCCCTCCCTTCTTAAAAATCGGCACCACATCAGCCACTCTCCAATCCTCAGGGACCTCCCCCGTATCTATGGAACTTTGGAAAATGTCGACCAGTGCTTCCACAATTTCCATAGCAACTTCTTTAAGCACCCTGGGATGCAGTCCATCAGGCCCTGGGGATTTATCAGCCCTCAGTCCCAACAATTTACTCACAACCTCCTGTTTCTGGATCTGGATATCCATTAGATCCCCTACTTCCCCAGGAAAATTCCCCAAGTCTCTTGACACCGCATGACCATTACCCCCTAACTGACCATAACCTATATTCTCCTTGGTGAAGACAGTTGCAAAGTATTTGTTAAATTCCTCAGCCATCTCCTTGTTTCCGGTAATAATTTCACCCTTTTCCATTCTTAATGGACCAAATTTGGACCGAACCAATTTCTTCCTCTTCACATATTTAAAAAAGCTTTTGCTATCCTCCATTATATTATTTGCTACTTTCCTCTCATACTTCATTTTCCCCTCTCTTATGACTTTCTTAGTTACCCTCTGATGCTCTTTGAAGGTTTTCCAATCCTCTAACTTCCCACTCCGCTTCGCTATCCTATACTTACTCCCTTTGGATTTGATATTACACTTGATTTCATTAGTTAGCCACGGCTGCCATTTGCATCTCCTAGAGCCTTTCCTCCACTTTGGAATAAATTTGTCCTGAAACCTGTGAAAAATGTCTAAAAATACCTGCCATTTTTCCCCAGATGTCCTCCTAGCTAGTGTATCTTTCCATTTTATTTTGGCTAGCTCCTCCCTCATAGCTGCATAATCCCCTTTATTTAACTGCAGTACAGATGCTTCCGAGTTCCTTTCTTTTTCCCTTTCTAATTGCAGCTCAAAAGCAACCATACCTTGGTCACTATTCCCTAATGGCTCCCCTACATCGAGGTCACTTATTAACTCTGCGTCACTGCACAGCACCAAGTCCAGAATCGACTTCCCCCTGGTAGGTTCCTCCACTAGCTGCTCCAAGAAAGTATCTCGTAGACATTCAATAAACTCAGTCTCTTGTGCTCCTGCCCCCATCTGATTATCCCAGTCCACCTTCATGTTAAAGTCCCCCATAACTACTGTATTGCTACCACTTTGACATGCCACTCTTAATTCCTGATTTATACTTCTACTGATATCTAAGCTACTTTTCGGAGGCCTGTAAATGACCCCCATTATGGTCCTCATGCCTTTACAATTTCTTAATTCTATCCAAACAGACTCTACCCCAACTGTTTCAATGTCTTTCCTTTCAAACGCCTGAATTTCATTTCTTACCAACAGAGCTACCCCACCTCCTCTTCCTAACTTTCTGTCTTTTCTATAGGACGTGTACCCTGGAACATTTATTTCCCAATCCTGCCCTTCCTGCAGCCATGTCTCCGTTAGTCCGACAATATCATAACCTCCCATTGCCATTTGTGCCTCAAGCTCATCCATTTTATTCCTTACACTCCGTGCATTCATACACAATACCTTGATACCATATCTCCTTTCTCCCTCCACCTTTGTTCTCGATGCACTTGCCCCTACTCTCCTGTTCTTTTTAGTTCCCTTTTTCCTCATTGTTTCACCCTAACGGAAACACCCCTATATTCACTCTCCTATCTGCTTCCCTATCAGTCCTGTTCCCTTCCCCCTGCCAAATTAGTTTAAATCAAATCTGACAGCATTTTTAAACCTAACTACCAGTATATTGGCCCCCTTTGCATTCAGGCGTAAACCATCCCTCCTGTAGAGGTCTTGTCTTCCCCAATGGTCAATGAACCTGAATCCCTGCACTCTGCACCATTCCTCCAGCCACACATTTAACCTCCTGATTTTATTATTTTTGCCCCCACCCATGTACAGCACAGGTAACAGCCCCGAGATTACAATCCTGGAGGTTCTGCTTCTTAACCTCCTTCTGAGCTCACGGTAGTCCCTCTTCAGGTTCTCCTCCTTCATCTTATCCACATCATTTGTAACCACGTGTATCAGGACTTCTGGCCGTTCACTTTCCCCCCCCCCCCAGGATACTCTGAACCCTATCCGAGACGTCTCGCACCCTGGCTCCTGGGAGGCAACACACCATACGGGAACACTTGTAAGGTTCTCAGAATCTTTTGTCTGTTCCCCTGACAATGGAGTCCCCAATGACCACCTTGTTCCCCTTCCTTCCTTTCCGCACCACCAGTTCCCTTGGTGCAACCTCTGGCAGGTTATCTTCCCCAACTACATCCAATACACTATATTTGTTGCTAAAAGCAGTAGCCACCGGGGTGCTCACCACAGAGCTAGCAACTTTCCCCCCTCCCCTGACAGTAGTCCACTTACCTGACCCCCCCAATCCAGGGGTAAGCACTTCCCTGAGCGTTGTATCTATAAATTCTTCACTCTCCCTGATAAGCCTCAGATCATCAAGCTGCAACTCCATTTCTTTAATTTTATTTTTTAATGCTTGTGTCTCATTACATCCCCTGCAGGTATGTCCTGTGGGAAGATTTAAGATCCTTTCGCTTACCTCCTCACTCTCTCTTGCGAGCCTAAGGTCATCAAGCTGGAGCTCCACTTCATCAACTCGGCCCCTAAGGAACCCCACCTCTTTGCACCTGGCACAGATATGGTCACAGTCGGCCAAACTGTTTGCTAATAGTTTAGCTATTATCTTATAATCTGTGTTAAGTAGAGATATTGGTCTATACGATGCTGGTGTTAGTGGATCTTTCCCCGTCTTTGGTATTACTGTAATTATTGCTGTTTTGCATGAATCTGGAATGTTTTGTGTTACTTCAATCTGGTTCATTACTTCCAGGAGAGGAGGAATTAATAAGTCTTTGAATGTTTTATAGAATTCTATTGGGAGTCCATCCCCTCTCGGCATTTTATTGTTCGGTAGTTTTTTTAAATATATCCTGTATTTCCTTATTTCAAATGATTTTATTAATTTATTTTGCTCCTCTTCTTTCAATTTCAGTAGTTCCATTTTAGATAGAAACTCATCTATTTTGTCTTCTTTCCCTTCGTTCTCAGTTTGATAGAGTTGCTTGTAGAATTCCTTGAAGTTTTCATTGATCTCTGTTGGGTTATATGTAATTTGTTTGTCCTTTTTCCTTGATGCCAATACCGTTCTTTTAGTTTGTTCTGTCTTAAGTTGCCACGCTAGAATTTTGTGCATTTTTTCTCCTAGCTCATAATACTTCTGTTTTGTCTTCATTATGTTCTTCTCCACCTTGTATGTTTGTAATGTTTCATATTTTAATTTTTTGTCCGCCAATTCTATTCCTTTTGTTGTATCTTCCCTTATTGCTCATTCTTTTTCTGTACCTGCTATTTCCCTTTCCAGCTGTTCTATTTCCCGATTGTAATCCGTCTTCATCTTAGTTACATAACTTATTCTCTGCCCTCTGATGAACGCTTTCATTGCATCCAATAGTAAAAATTTATCTTTCACCGATTCTGTACTGATTTCAAAGTACATTTTAATTTGTCACTCAATTAATTCTCTAAAATCTGTCTTTTAAGTAGCATGGAGTTTAACCTCCATCTATACGTTCTCGGTGGGATGTCCTCCAGTTCTATTGCTAATAACAGGGATGAGTGATCTGATAACAATCTAGCTTTATATTCCATTTTCCTAACTCTCCCTTGGGTGTGGGCTGACAACAGGAACAGGTCTATCCTTGAGTACGTTTTATGTCTACCCGAATAATATGTGTTGTTTCATCCATATATCCAAAAGTTGCATTTCCTGCATCGATTTAACCATAAATTTGGTTACTTTGTTCTTTCTGCTAGTCTTTTTTTTCCAGTTTTATCTATCTTTGAGTCCAAATTAAGGTTAAAATCCCCTCTTATCAGTATATTCCTCTGAGTATCTGCAATCTTCAAAAAGATATCTTGCATAAATTTTTGATCCTCTTCATTAGGTGCATATACATTGAGCAAATTCCAAAATTCTGAATATATCTGACACTTTATCATTACATACCTCCCTGCTGGATCTATTATTTCCTCCTCTATTTTGATTGGTACATTTTTATTAATTAATATAGCTACTCCTCTGGCTTTTGAATTACATGATGCTGCCATTACGTGCCCTACCCAGTTTCTCCTTAATTTCTTGTGTCCACTTCAGTTAGATGTGTTTCCTGCACGAATGCTATATCAATTTTTTCTTTCTTCAGTAAATTTAACAGCCTCTTGCTTTTAATTTGATTATGTATTCCATTAATATTTATAGTCATATAGTTCAACATGGCCATTTCATACTTTGTTTACCTCTCATTTCTGCTTCCTCATCACCACCTTTCCTCCTTATCCATTTCTGTTTTCTTTTTTTGAAAACACTGTAAGACAACACTTCTAAAACATAAAATATCTCCACTATTCCCACATCTAAAATTCCATTAACCCCAAATGTCCCCCCCACTCTCTGAGTTGCCCCTTGTCCCTTGCTGGGCAACCACAACTCCCCTCTCCATTTGGATTCCGAACCCGCTCGCAAGCGTCAACTGATTTTGCAGTGACTGTTATTCTCTCCCACCGAGTCCCCTCCAGAAAAGACTTTTATCTTCACCCTCTTAATTCCCCCCCTTACTTCCTTCCTTCCCTTTCTTCCCCTTCTTAGTTCTTACTTATACATTATTTTTCTTCTTTATATGAAGTTTGTCGTCATTGTTGTTCTTGTTACATCTCTTCATCTCTCTGTTTGTTTTGCAGCCGTTCTGCAAATTCTCGTGTTTTCTTCGGATTTGAGAACAGTCTTCTTTTCAGCCCCAGGATAACTATTTTAAGCACCGCTGGATATCTTAACATAAATTTATAGCCTTTCTTCCATATGGTCGATTTTGCTGCGTTAAACTCCTTCCTCTTCTTCAGGAGCTCAAAACTTATATCTGAGTAGAAAAATTGTTTTGACCTTTGTATTCCAGTGGATTTTTGTCTTCTCTCATTTTTTTCATTGCCTTCTCCAATATACTTTCTCTTGTTGTATATCTCAGGAATTTTACTAGAATGGATCTTGGTTTTTGTTGTGGCTGTGGTTTTGGGGCTAATGTTCTGTGTGCCCCTTCGATTTCTATTCCTTCCTGTATTTCTGGCATTCCTAGGACCCTGGGGATCCATTCTTTTATAAATTCTTTCATATCTTTGCCTTCTTCACCTTCCTTAAGGCCCACTATCTTTATATTGTTTCTCCTATTATAGTTTTCCATTATATCCATCTTATGAGCTAACAAGTCCTGTGTTTCTTTAACTTTTTTATCAGATTCTTCCAATTTCCTTTTTAAGTCATCCACTTCCATTTCTACGGCTGTTTCTCGTTCTTCCACCTTGTCTACTCTTTACCCTATTTCTGTCATGACCATCTCTAATCTACTCACTTTTTCTTCTGCACCTTTTATTTTTCTTTTTATTTCATTAAATTCTCGTTTCTGCCATTCTTTTACTGCTTCCATATATTCTTCAAAAAAAATTCTATCTATGTACAGTCCATTCCCTTTATCTTCTATTTCTCTGTGCAGAGCTTGATGTTCTCCCTCCTCTTCCGCTGTGTCCACTCCAGGACCTGTGTCCTCTACCTCTCTTCCTTGTATCTGTGTCTCTTCTGACTTTCTTGTTCGGCTGTTTATCTCAATTTGCTGGTTTTTTTTTAAATGGTGTCTTGATGTTGGTCCTCTTCCTCTGGGCTGGTCATCTGCTGTGTCTCTGATTTCCTCTTTCCATTCTCCTCCCTCCCGTTCCCGTTATTTTCTATATCTTCCCACTGGGAGCCCTGCTGTCGGGTTTTTCTCAGCTATTCAAGCTGTGGAGTGGAACTGCACAGCTGGTCCCCCCTCCCGTCGGTGGTGTCTTTGTCGTGCGCATCGTGCATGCGCAGTTGCGCACCCTCCGTGAGCCATCCTTGTAGTCCTGTATTCGGTGGGTCTTGACCCTTCGGGGTGTCCACTGACCTCAGGGAGTGGGCTCCTCTTTCCATGGCGAGTCCCTGCTTCTTCGTACAGGTAAGGCCTTCACCTTTCTCTTCTGGCGTCTTTCCTTCTTCTTTTCTTCCCGTTGTTTTTGGCCTTTCTTTCTTTGGTGCCATTTCCTCCACACCTTTATTTTTTATTTGTTGTGGTTTGTGTGTCTGTGGCTTTGCTTTTTCTTTACTTTTTCCTTCTTTTCTGGAGAGGGCTGGTATTCTCCTACCGGCCACTACTCCATCACGTGACTCCTCCGGAATGCATCTAACTGAAGCAGAACATAACAAACTAAAGAGAGACTGAGTAGGACATGTAACGGCAGCATCCTATAATTCAAAAGCTAGAGGTGTAGCCATACTAGTGAACAAAAATTTCCCAATCAAAATAGAGGAGGAAATAATAGATCCGGAAGGGAGGTATGCAATGATAAAATTAGAGAAGATAATTAACCATTGGAATTCAAGGGTCAAAAAAATATTTTTTTACCCAGGCATAAGTTTTGAACTCTTAAAGTGGAGGAAGGAGTTTAATAAAATGAAATCGATTTTATGGAATAAAGGTTACAAATTCATGTTAAGATATCCAGCCGTGTTTAAAATATTTATACCCTGAGAGCAAAATAGACTGTTCTTGGGTCCAGAGAAAGCGCAAGAATTCACATAACGTTTGCAGGACAGGAGAAGAGATAAAGAGATGTAACACGTAATGTCAGAGAAACTCAGAATTTTTGAATTTGCTCAATATATATGCGCCTAACGAGTAGGATCAAAAGTTTATGCAGGAGATTTTTTGAAGATTGCAGACACACAAGGAAATATATTGATAGGAGGGTATTTAAACCTTAATTTGGACCCACGGTTGGATAAAACTGGACAAAAGACAAGAAAAAGAATAAAGTAGACAAATTTATGGTTAAATCAATGCAGGAAATGAAACTTATGAATATATGGAGGAGGCAACACCCAAGAGAGAAGGAATTTTGATATTATTTGAGTAGGCACAAAACTTACTCAAGGATTGATATGTTTTTGTTGTCAGCCCATATTCAATGGAAAACTGAGTATAAAGCTAGACTACTATCAGATAATTCACCCCTATTATTAGCAATAGAACTGGAGGACATCCACCAAGAACATATAGATGGAGGTTAAACTCCATGCTACTTAAAAGACAGGAATTTAGGGAGTTTATTGAACGCCAAATTAAAACATATTTTGAAATAAACACAGGATCAGTGAAAGACAAATTTATTTGGAGGTACAGGGATTGCTAGGGAGTAATCAGCATGGTTTTGTCAGGGGTAGATCATGCTTGACAAATCTGATTGAGTTTTTCGAGGGGGTTACAAAAAAGGTTGATGAAAGGAAAGCTGTGGATGTTGTCTATTTAGACTTTAGTAAAGCTTTTGACAAAGTTCCCCACAGGAGGTTAGGAAAAAAGGTGGAGGCATTAGGTATAAATAAGGAGGTAGTGAAATGGTTGGATGGGAGGTGTCAGAGAGTAGTGGTAGAAAATTGTTTGTCCAATTGGAGGCCAGTGACTAGTGGAGTTCCTCAGGGATCGGTCCTCGGTCCACTATTGTTTGTTATATATATTAACGATCTGGAAGTAGGGGTGGAGAATTGGATAAGCAAGGTTGTGGATGATACAAAGATTGGTGGTGTTGTGGACAGTGAGGAAGATTATCGTAGATTAAAAGGTGATTTAGGAAGGCTGGAGGTGTGGGCTGAGAAATGGCTGATGGAATTTAATACAGGTAAGTGTGAGGTGTTACATTTTGGAAAGGCAAATCTAAATAGGTCATATGCATTAAATAGTAGGTTATTGAGATGTGCAGAGCAACAAAGGGATTTAGGAGTTGTGGTAAATAGTACCCTCAAGGCTGATACTCAGGTAGATGGTGTGGTGAAGAAGGCATTTGGAATGTTGGCCTTCATAAATCGGAGTATTGAATTCAAGAGTAGGGAGGTTATGATGAAATTGTACAAGGCATTGGTGAGGCCAAATTTGGAGTATGGTGTACAGTTTTGATCACCAAATTCTTGGAAAGATATAAACAAAATAGAGAGAGTGCAGGGAAGAGAAGGTTCACGAGAATGTTGACAGGATTTCAAGGTTTGAGTTACAGGGAAAGGTTGTGCAGACTGGGGCTTTTTTCTCTGGAGCGTGGAAGATTGAGAGGGGACTTGATAGAGGTGTTTAAGATTTTAAAAGGGACAGACAGAGTAAACGTGGATAGGCTTTTTCAATTAAGAGTTGGGGAGATTCAAACTAGAGGGCATGGTTTAAGATTGAAGGGGGAAAATTATAAGGGGTACATGAGGGGAAATTTCTTTACGCAAAGGGTGGTGGGGATGTGGAATGAGCTTCCGACAGACGTGGTCGAGGCGGGATCATTGGTTACATTTAAGGAAAGACTGGATAGTTACATGGATAGGAGAGGACTGGAGGGGTATGGACCGGGTGCTGGTCAGTGGGACTAGGATTTGTTACGGCATGGACTAGTAGGGCCGAACTGGCCTGTTCTGTGCTATAAGTGGTTATATGGTAAAATATAGTTATTATGGGACGCAATGAAAGCCTTCATTAGAGGACAGATAATAAGTTATGTGACTAAGATGAAAAAGGATTACAATCGGGAAATAGAGCAGTTGGAAAGGTAGATAGTAAGTACAGAAAAGGAATTAGTAAAAAGGGATGATATAACGAAAAGGAAAGAATTGGCTGACAAAAAAATAAAATACGAAACATTACAAACATACAAGGAGGAGAAGAGCATAATGAAAACAAAGCAAAAGTATTATGAACTGGGAGAAAAAAAACACATAAAATATTAGCCTGGCAACTTAAAACAGAACAAGCCAAAAGAACAATACTGGCATCAAGGAAAAAGGATAAACTAATTACATATAACCCAACAGAGATTAATGAAGATTTTAAGGAATTTTATGAACAATTGTATCAAACTGAGAACGAGGGGAAAGATGATAAAAATAGAGGAATTTTTAGCTAAAATTGAACTGCCGAAATTGCAAGAAGAGGAACAAAACAAACTAATAAAACCATTTGAAATAGAGGGAGAACAGGATATATTAAAAAAGCTGCCGAACAATAAAACACTAGGAGAAGATGGATTTCCAATAGAATTTTATAAAACATTTAAAGAGTTATTAATTCCTCCTCTCCTGGAAGTAATGAACCAGATAGAAGAAACACAAAACTTGCCAGATTCATGTAAGACAGCAGTAATTACAGTAATTACAAAGACGGGGAAGGACCCATTAACACCAGCATCATATAGACCAATATCCCTACTTAATTCAGACTATAAGATAATAGCGAAATTATTAGCAAACAGACTGGCCGATTGTGTACCTAAAATAGTAAAACAAGATCAAACTGGATTTATTAAGAAAAGACGAACAGCGGACAATGTTTGTAAACTTATTAATCTAATCCACGCAGTTCAAGGAAATGAGAAACCAACAGTGGCTGTTGCTCTAGACACAGAAAAAGCCTTTGACAGAGTAGAGTGGAACTACTTATTTAAAGTATTACAGAAGTTCAATCTACCAGAAAAATATATAAATTGGATAAAAGCATTGTTTAATGGACCATTGGCGATGGTAGCAGTAAATGGATATGTATCGAGTCATTTTAAATTAATTTGGTCAACTAGAGAGAGATGTCCACTATCCTCCCTCATTGTTCGCCTTAGCAATAGAACCTTTGGCAAAACTGATAAGAATAGAAAATAAAATAAAAGAGATAAAAATAAAATGAGCTTATTTGCAGATGACATCATAGTATACCTAACAGAACCAGAGGCATCAGTAAAAGAATTACATAAGAAAATGAAGGAATATGGAGAAATATCGGGGTACAAGATCAACGCAAAGAAAAGTGAAGTGATGCCAATGAGTAATGCAGACGCTACAGAATTTAAAAAAGAATCACCATTTAAATGGCAAGCACAAGCAATCTGATTCCTAAGGATCAGGTTAGATAATAACTTAAGCCACTTGTACAAACTAAATTATCAGCCACTAATAAAGAAATTGCAGGAAGACTTAGAACATTGGAAAGAATTACCGCTAACGTTGATAGGGAGGGTAAACTGCATTAAACTGAACATGTTCCCAAGGATACAATACTTATTTCAAACGTTACCAATTCCTTTAACAGAAAAATTCTTTAATGAACTCAAGAGAATAACAAGGAAATTCTTGTGGAAAGGGAGGAAACCAAGGGTATCATTATATAAATTAGTAGACAGGTATAATCAAGGTGGTTTGCAGTTACTAAATTTTAGAAATTATTATAGAGCCCTACAATTAAGGTATTTATCAGATTTTTACCAGTCAAGGGAAAAACCAGACTGGACTAAGATAGAACTAGATAAAATAGGGGAGAAAGTACCGGAACATATACTTTATAAGTGGGATCAAAAGCTGGTGCAATATAAAAACTCACCAGTACTGCATCATTTACTTAATACATGGAAAAAGATCCACTTATAAAGGAAAAAATGAATTACAAAATACCAAAATTACTATTGACGCAAAATCCGCTAATCCCTTTTACAATAGACAACCTTTCCTTTAGAGAACGGGAGAGAAAAGGAATCAAAAGAATAGAAAATTGTTTTTCGGGAAATCTTCTTTTTCTTCTTTGGCTTGGCTTCGCGGACGAAGATTTATGGAGGGGGTAAAAGTCCACGTCAGCTGCAGGCTCGTTTGTGGCTGACAAGTCCGATGCGGGACAGGCAGACACGGTTGCAGCGGCTGCAGGGGAAAATTGGTGGGTTGGGGTTGGGTGTTGGGTTTTTCCTCCTTTGCCTTTTGTCAGTGAAGTGGGCTCTGCGGTCTTCTTCAAAGGAGGTTGCTGCCCGCCAAACTGTGAGGCGCCAAGATGCACAGTTTGAGGCGTTATTAACATTTGAACAGTTGAAGTACAAATATGGAATAACTCATGGTCCAATGTTTGCATATCATCAATTGAAAGCTTATTTAAAGGATAAATTGGGAAACAGCTTGAGATTACCTGAAGGAAGAAGCTTTGAATATGTGATTACATGATAATTAAAAGATTTATAACCAACATGTACATCAAGCTGCAAGATAAGGAAAATGAAAATAAACTATAAACCTTAGCAGAAGTGGGGAAAGGATCTAAACATAAGATAAAGAATGAAGCATGGGAAAAGTTATGTTCTGGAACTATGAAGAATACAATAAACGCCAGGTTACGCATGATACAGTATAATATTACTCGTCAAAAATTTTTTAAAAATGGATTCAACATTATCGGATAGATGTTTTCGCTGTAAGAAGGAAATGGGAACAACATTACATGCAACTTGGGCATGTACGAAAGTAAATACATTTTGGGAAGAATTAAATCAGATACTAAATAAAATTACAAAAATAACATACCAAAAACACCAGAGACTTCTTTTAAGAAACATTAGAGAATTAGGCTTCAAATTGGATAAAGTGCAAAAAAAATTCATTATGATAGCCTTAGTGATAGCAAAAAAAATGTATAATGTCAACTTGGAAAATGGAAGAGAGCATGAGTATACAGCAATGGTACATGGAAATGAATAAATGTATTCCATTGGAAAAAATAACATATAATTTAAAAAATAAAGTCACAATGTTTGAACAAATTTGGGAACCATCATGGAACATATCAGAAAGAGCTTGCCTACGACCTCCATCCCCTAAAATGAGAATGAAAATGGTAAGAAGACAAAATGACTAGATTCAGTGTGTAATAAATAGATGAGGCATTTTTCTTGTTTATTTTCCTTTGTGTGAAGATATTGTTTTATGGTTTTATTGTATATGTTGAATATTTCGTTTTGGAGGGGGGTGGTTAGAGGGAAGGAAGGGAAAGGGGAAAAAAAGGGAGAAAAGACCACTGGAAATTTAATGAGAAATGTTTGTACATATTTTGGTTGATATGGTTCATAGTGTGAAAACTATAAAAATTATATAAAAAAAAACAGTGCGAGGGTACCTTTTGCCACTGTGAGATGCAATTAAGAGCCAACAGCAAGAAACTGTCCTTATCTAGTGCACAAGATGGATGAATAAAAGCACTGTCAGGATTTTTGTTCCAGAAGATTAGATTGATTTATTCAGTAGCCTGTCTGTGCCTTTCCGTAATGTGTTACAACACTGCACATAGGTGAATAAATTTACATGGAAATTGCCGTTTCTCAGTTAGTCAGAAGCCAAAGTTCAGCCACTTAAACAAGCTGTGACTGACTATATTAGCAGCTCACTTACCCCTTTTTGCATTAACTCCTCATTTCTATTCACCACTCAATAAGACTATTTAGGCCAGACTTTTATCCCTGCACCTCAACAGGAGGGGAATTCCTTGGTGGAATCGGTAGAATAGACTAATTTACACCTACATGTGTTAATGGACAATTAATAGTTTCAAATGTTGTAACTTTCTGGATTCTCCTGGTGGAATTTATTTTCCTACACTCAACCACAGTGAGAAATGCACTGAAAAACTGAGCAATGACTTGTATTTGGTGAACTAATGAAACAGTTTTCTTGCTAATTATTTAACTGATACAATTAGCAGTGAATTGGCATCAAATTTGCAGGAGATTTGGACTGATGTGTGTCAAACCAATGTGAAAGCTTTCTATTCGAAGATTCAATTAAAAGCAGGTGTGAGAGACAAGCAAGTTATTATATTCAAAACATACTGAGCTCTACTGGCATCTCAATGCTTAAATGCCAGTCAATAAGTGACTATTATTCCTTTGTAACTGGAAAAGAGCCAGTCAAAACCAATCTGACAGCCAACAGGAATAGTTGGTGAGAACAGAATATGTTAAGATACAGATCAGACCACAGAATAAATAGTGCCCCTAGGCTGTTAATCACTTGTGAGCAAGGATCCGTTGGTTAAAATGTCTGAGGTTGCAGAAATATTTTACACAAATATTTAAAGCAATTCAAAATAAATCACTTTTACCTTCTCAGAAAAAGCCTTGCGCCTTTAGAAATATTTGAATAATATGAGCTTTCAAAACTGCAGGAAAAAGGAGTCTCAGAGTTTTATGTGATGCCATGTATGTATTCTGACAATAAATCTAAAAATGTTGCATATTCATTTCTAAATATTTAGGTCTTGTTAGGGAAAAGAGAAAATGTTACTTGTGTTGTGTACATTTCAATGCTTCAAAATATTAATCTATATATTTTTGTGATTGGTGTTCTCTCATTTCCCAGGTCACCTCTCTTATATACAACTGAGTGAGGGAAAAGAGGAAACTCTTCAAGCCATAGTGAATAAGTGAAACCATACTGGCTTGTTCCACAATTAACTCACTCCTCAACCTCAGGTTTTGTGTGTTGTTCTGTTGGGCCCTTCTACATCTATTATCCAGGAACTGTACCTTAACATATTCTGAATCAGAGCCAACACCACCAGGGTGAGGAATGGCTTCTTCCTACAGGCAGGAAGAGCATTGAATGCCCAAAGAAATTGATCACTCAAATTGCAGCACCCTGACTGGATCGTCGGTGCAGGATGCAACTTTCAAATCGCAGCCAGATCTACCTGATAAATCACCAACGTGGCGATTTAAGGGGGATCTCGCCGACTTGTTGACGTGGTGAGTGAAGCATCATGCACTTATGGGAAGTATTGGACATCTGTCGTCTCCCACCCCCCCCCCCCCATTAGCCCCCCAATCAATTGACACCCACCCCTGTCAGTTGCCCCCCCCCACCCAGTGACAGGCCACTTCTAAAAAAGGGGAGGGGTGGAGTGCTTGCTGCCACAACGTGCTGCTCTGATTCACAGTGACTGCTCAATGTGGGAGCAAAGGGCATCTTCCTCACCCATAATCCCCCACATTGCTGCAGCAGGGTAAGGAAGATGGCCTTTGGTCCTGCCCTCCCACATTGAACCGTGGCTGTAAACCAGAGCAGCATTCGCAGCAGTGGCTTATCGTGGCCCCCCTCCCAACTCTCCCCCCAATCGCGACAGCGGCTTCTCTCCCCCAATTGTGACAGCGACCACTCTCCCTCCGATCGTGACAGCGGCCTCTCTCCTTCTGATTGCGGCAATGGCCTCTCTCCCTCTGATCGTGGCAGCAGCATTTCAGCCAGTGGTTTCCCTGTGATGCACACATGCAAGCACTGACATCACCAGGGTAACTGCGTCAAACATTTCCCTTTTCAAACCACAGTGGCAGGACGCCCGGGTAAGTTTTACTGGATTCCCTGACCACCTTTGAGGTAGGTCAGGCACCTGGTTAGGTTTTGACTGGATTGACCCGGTTGGACCCTTTAAAATCGCCATGTACTTGGGACGCTAACTGTGCAAATTGCTCGGTTAACCCCATTTTTACATGGCAGTTTGAAAGTCCCTACTAACCATCTGAGACCTTCATATTCATGAATCAATATTTATTTATTCATTTGTGTAGATGAATACTTGTCCTGCATGTGTATTTTTTGTCGGTGTGTTGTTATATCTGCATGTTTTGCACTGAAGATGGAGAATGCTGTTTCGTTGGGTGACAATAAACTTGACTATTTAACTAATAGCCTTTACTTAAACTGAAATGTCAAGGCATAACTGGGATAGCCACAGAGGAATTATTCTGGGCAGGAGGTTATTGCCAAGATATTTTCATCCTCCTTGAAATGATATACAACACCCTGCCGTGAATTTTAACAGATTTGTCATGTAAAAATAAAACCCTTTGAGGATAGGAGGAGTAGACAATACTGTTTCTGTGTCTCAAGTCTTCCTTCTCAACTTTGCTCTTGTGTCTAGAAGATTGTTGGTCTCTGTTTTAGTGTTCTGGAATATTTTGTGTCAATAAACTTCTGCTGAATGTAAATCTCTGAAATCTTTGTATAAAATGCCTAACCCCTTATCCAGAGACTATGTTTTCCATCTACAAGACATAGTCATGTGAAAAAGGGATATTATCTGGTTTAAAGTCTGGTGACTATATACGCTAGGTAATCTTTATCTCTCCTTTTTGGATTTGTTGAAGGACTAAGTCAAACATTTTGAAGATTATTACATTTCCATGTTCAGCAAGGATGATACTTGGAACTGCAAGAACAGATGAAAAACAACATATGGAAACCTAATCAAAAAAAGTTCCAAAAAGAATTTTGAGATTATTCAGATTGTCATCACTGAATTGGCTCTTTCTAATATTCCTAAGCATCTCCAGTGCACTCAGAGACATTGCCTTCTGTTCTTTTGGATCTTCTGCTTTGCAATGTGCTAATGCAAATCAGTCTTTTACCCTCTCAATACATCTGTCAAAGTGTGAACGAATGTTCTTGAATTTCTATAAGAGCCTGAGTAAATGGCAGAGCAAAAATGGTTTGACTGTGTAGATGAAAATATGTGCCATACCCAATGCAAGGGAAAGCATTAAAGACATTGAAATTGAGAGGGCGAAATGGAACTTTCTAATGGGATTTGTTGTAGATTGGGTGTCACAAAGTAAATGCTTCTTATTAACTCTCTGGCTCGTAATGTGTTGATTTACATTAAAATCTGCTTGAGTTTCCTTTCATGAGGAACATGGGACAGGACAAGATCAGCCCCTTCAACCCATGATGGCTGCACAGAAAATGAGTCCAAAGTTAGTAAAACTGCTGGTTGCACATGGTAAATATCCCTCTAGTTCCTGCATATTCTAACTAGAAGCCTTTTGAATGCAACTATCTTATTCTTGTATGTTTCTTCCATTACCCTTGGCAGCCCAATTCTAGGCACTTTTGGCTCTGTTTTTAGGGAAAAACTTGCCTGTCCATCTCCCCACATCTCCTCTAATATATAACTAGCATCTGTGGACATCTTGCTTACTTACCATAGTATGGGACATTTTTACTCTGGGAAAAAGATTCTCACCATTTTTAAATGCTGTTATATAAATCAGTGTAGTTATTGAATGGAAACATAAAACAGGGATTTTTTTTAACCTTCTTGTCAGTATGGCTTAGTTCTCCTGTTATCAAGTAATCAGAGGAGCCTAGGTCCTCCCTTTTTATGAGCTGTGTTATTCAACCAAACCTACAATGAACTTTAGTAAGTCGTTTGACAGAATGGCTCAGGTCTTCACTCAGCTTGTGCTGTTCCAGATAGAACACCCAAGTACCTATGTTTGTCAAACCTCAAAGCTCACGCCCACTAATTCATCAGCATCTTGGCAAATCTCCCTGTACCTTTTTCTAAAGCCTCCACAACCTTCCCGTGGTGAATGTCTGCCAAGCTGCCTGTTTCCCCTCTGTCGAGCCTTGCTGTTCTAACATTGTCTGTCCATTATCTCTACTGTTAAGGACACTCCCCTTGGATATAACTGTATATGCATCTATTGTCTTTCATTATTGTACCATGAGTTTCTGCGAATAAAAGCCATGATTATTGTTTGACCACGTCGTCTTTGTCTACTTCCTCAACTGGCACTTTCAATTTTATTAGCAAAGAGTTCAGGTGGCCCCACTGTATCGCCTCATCGACCTCGTTGTTTCGAGCCATGTAGTAATCGAAACAAGCAATCCAGTGGTTGAAAATTTCTCTGGCCCTCGGGGCAGACTGGTCGATTATCAGTCGTTCTGGCTTGAGTGCTGCATCCATTTCTGCTAATAAAATTGAAGGGCCAGTTAATGAAGATGATGTGGTCAAACAATAATCATGGCTTTTATTAGCAGAAACTCATGGTACGATAATGAAAGGCCATAGATGCATATACAGTTATATCCAAGGGGATATATTAAATGGACGAGAGTGCAGCTTTGGCAATCGGCCGACACTCAGGGGATAAATCACTGAAAAGGTGGGGGGGGGGGCTTTGATCTTTAATGTAGACTGACCACAGTAATGGGGCAACCAGAATTATACACAATACTCCAAGTGCAGCCTTACGAAAGGTTTTCTTCCTTACTTTTACACCCCTTTCCAATGAAGACAAGCATGCCATATGCCTTCTTGACCATCCTCTCTGCTTTCCAGGAGCTGTGGACCTGAACCTCCAGATCCCTCTGCACATCAATGTTTTTAAGACTCCTGCCACTAACTGTATACTTTCCCCTTTCATTTGCCCTCCCAAAGTGGATCATCTCACATCTGTCTGGATTAAACTCCATCTACTATTTCCTCTGCCCATATCTGTAACCGATCCAAATATTGTTGTATTCTTTAATACTCTCTACGTTGTCCATAACTCCACCCATCTTTCTGTCAATGGCAATCATTAACCCACTACATTTTCATCCAAGTTACCTGTATATTATCAGAAACAACAGGGTCCCAACACTGATTCCCATGGAGCACTGCTGGCCAGAGCCCTCCAGCAGAATAACACCCTTCCATCACTCTCCTCTGACTTGGTGAATCAGCCTACCATGAGCCATTCTGTCAAACGACTTACTAAAGTTTGATTGAATAACACAGCTCATAAAAAGGAGGACCTTGGCTCCTCTGATTACTTGATAACAGGAGAACTAAGCCATACTGACAAGAAGGTTAAAAAAAATCCCTGTTTTATGTTTCCATTCAATGACTACACTGATTTATATAACAGCATTTAAAAATGGTTTGGAAAAAAAGCAAGGTAGTTCATATAAGCATTATGGAAAAAAAGTTGGCATTTTGCCATGTAAAGAGATACTTGCAGATTTAGGAGTAAATAGAGAATAACTTTGTTGGAGTGAAGGATTTAAACTATCAACCATGAAGTGGCAGGGTTTATATCCACAGATATTAGCCAAGCATGATGCAATAGAAGGGATAATGTTGATTACTACAGGCCAAAGAAGACATGATCAATCTTTGCAAAACACTGGTTTGGCCAAAACTAATGTACTATGTCCTTTCCAAAATGAAAAATATAAAGACTTTAGAGAGAGTACAGAAGCAATTTGCCAAAATGTTTCCTGGGAGATGGACTAGTTCTGTGGATCGGCTGGAGAAGCTGGGGTTGCCTTCCTTGGAATGAAAGAGGTTGTCAGAGGATTTGTAAGAAGGTTGTAAAATCATTCAGGATAAAGATGGAATACATGAAGGGGGGAAATGATTCCCAGATGCAGAGCGGCCAAGAAATGGGGACTTGGAAGGAAGGTGGCATAAAAGGCAAAAGCAGAATGAGAACATATTGATTTCCAGGGTTAGGGACTGGAATAGAGAAATACTGGTTGGCATTTCTTATGGAGAGAGGGTCACGTTTTCAAATAAGAGGTGAACAACCACACTAAAATTCCTATAATCTGGTACCTATAGGGATTGGTAGATGCCGAATAAGTGCATTTTCTGTTTGCTTGAGACTTACTGGTACTCTTATGGCTAACTAATGCACCTGCATGAAGAATAAACAGTTTCCAGGGATTAAGGGCTTGGCCTGTGGGACTGTACTCTGGGACTGTACTCACTAGAACTTAGAAGAATGAGAGGGGATCTTATAGAAACATAAAATTATGAAAGGCATAGATAAGATTGAGGTAGATAAGGTGCTTCCATTGGTAGGGGAGACCAAAACAAGGGGACACAGCCTCAAAATTCAGGGGAGTAAATATGGGACAGAGATAAGGAGGAACTGGATTCCCCAGAGGTGAGTGAATCTGTGAAATTTGATCCCCATTAAAGCAGTGAAGGTGACCTCAGTAAATATACCTAAGAAAATTTTGGATAGATTTCTAAGGGAATTAAGAGATATGGAGAAAAGGCAGGTCGTTGGAGATGAGCCCATCATCTGATCAGCCATGATCACATTGAATGGCAGAGCAGGCTCGACGGGCTGGATTGCCAACTCCCTGCTCCTATTTTTTATGTTCTTAAAAGACGATACAAAAATACTAGACTGTACTTACACTGAACAAGCTTCACTTGCATGGAGATAAACCTTAAGGCATTTTACTTTATTCTCAGCCACATTGTTTGATAAGATTTAACCATTGCTGCATCCATAGGTTCCTCCCCCTCAAAGGAGCCACCAAAAACACAAACAATAACATTGTATGTAGCTAATTGACCCCCTTCCCCCAAGTTTATTGAGAAAGTCTTTGACCAGACCAACGCTGACAGAGCAAGAAAGAGAAAATACATTAAGAGTGGCATCCCAATGGTGAGCATCATCAACCAGCTCATCATCCCAATGGTGAACATCATCAACCAGCTCATCATCCCAATGGCGAGCATCATCAACCAGCTCTTCATCCCAATGGCAAACATCATCAACCAGCTCTTCATCCCAATGGCGAGCATCATCAACCAGCTCATCATCCCAATGGTGAACATCATCAACCAGCTCATCATCCCAATGGCGAGCATCATCAACCAGCTCATCATCCCAATGGTGAGCATCATCAACCAGCTCATCATCCCAATGGCGAGCATCATCAACCAGCTCTTCATCCCAATGGCGAGCATCATCAACCAGCTCATCATCCCAATGGCAAACATCATCAACCAGCTCTTCATCCCAATGGCAAACATCATCAACCAGCTCATCATCCCAATGGCGAGCATCATCAACCAGCTCTTCATCCCAATGGCGAGCATCATCAACCAGCTCATCATCCCAATGGTGAGCATCATCAACCAGCTCATCATCCCAATGGCGAGCATCATCAACCAGCTCTTCATCCTGAGTGACGCCATTGCTGTTTCACACAAACAGCTACTATGAGCAAATCATGACCAAGGAATTCCATTGGCTGAATATTTGCTCCCATCTTCACCAAAGGTTTACACAATACTTCAGAGAACATTTACTTTCACAATTTTAAACTTGTCACATTTTTACCTATTATTTCAATCTTATTTCTTTTATTTATTTTCCTTGATTTTTTTTAAATGGGTGGTACGGTTAGCGTAACACCACCAATGATTAGGACCTGGGTTGGAATCCCACGCTGTCTGTCAGGAGTTTGTACATTCTCTCCGTGTCGGCGTGTGTCTTCCCCTGGAGGCTCTGGTTTCCTTCCACCCTTCAAAATGTACCGGGGGTTTTAGGTCATTTGGGTGTAATTGGGTGGCATGGACTCGTGGACTGAGAGGGCCTGTTACTGTGATGTATGTCTAAATTTAAAATATTTCTTGAGGATGCTGGTTGCTTGAATTCTAGATACTAGGGGTTTTACTGTATCTGGAATTTTCAGGGCTATGGGAAGGGGGGCAAAGGATTGAGACTCATTTAATTACAATCATATTGAGGAGCTATGGACTTGACAGGCCAAATGGCCTCCTTCCGTGTTGTAAACATTCTGGTGAATTTCTGAGTTCTGATATTTTCTGAGCAACATTTCCCTGAGTGACCTGTGTTATTCTTTGGAATGAGTAATGAGATTTAGTTAGCGACTAATAGTGCATGAGTGTTTAACTCATAGTGATAATAATGAATTGAAATTTAATATATTGTGAAAATGCGAAACAGCCAAGTGTTTCTGGATTTTGTTCAGGATGACTTCCTTGCGATGAGGCAGGGCTGCCCACAATAGACGGGCAAAGTCATGAATGGATAAAACCGTGACAGATCAGTGAAACTTGCTTAAAAATAATTTACTGTGAGATGCAACTAGTTTATGGCCTAAGTCTCAAATTTTTCAGAGGGAATCTTGGCTGAGAAGTTGATGTTATTTTCTGCACTACTCAAACAGTTGAATAAAACGTAAACCATAGAACATTACAGCACAGTACAGGCCATTCGGCCCTCAATGTTGTGCTGACCTATATATTCCTACCAAAAAAATGTACTAAACCCTTCCTACCTCATAACTCTCTATTTTTCTTTCATCTAGGAGTCTCTTAAATGCCCTTAATGTTTCAGCCTCTACAACCATCCATGGCAAGGCAATCCAGTCACCTACAACTCTATCTGTAAAAAACTTGCCCCTGATGTCTTCCATAACTTTTTTTCCCTCCACTTTGTAGAGATGTCCCATGGTGTTTGTTATTCCTGTCCTGGGAAAAAAGATGCTGTCTGTCCACCTTATCTATGTCCCTCAGTATCTTGTAGACCTCTATTGTGCAAACGTAGTGACCTCTATAAACATTTAAGAAAAAGCTATTTAATGAGACCATAAGACATTGGAACAGAATTTGGCCCATCAAGTCCTCCCTGCCATTCCATCATGGCTGATTTACTATCCTTTTCAGCTCCATTCACCTGCCTTTTCCCTGTAACTCTTGATTCCTTCTTAAATATCCCCAATGCCTTGGGCTCCACAACCGTCCGTGGCAACAAATTCCATAGATTCACAATGCTCTGGGTGAAGAAATTCCTCCATGTCTCTGTTCTAAAGAGATTTTTTTTGTATTCTGTGGCTGTGCCCTCTGTCCCCTGACTCCTTCACCACAGGAAACATCCTCTCCATGTCCACTCTATCCATTCCTCTCAAAATTCTATATTGGAGGCATAGTGGGAACAGTCTTGTTCCCACTAGTAAACAGACCAAGGAAGGAACATGCACCTTTTTTAACCTGTTGGAGGGGTGGAAGCTTAGATTGTCTGAGAACAGAGGCTTATGTGACGGATTTTTAAAGCATTCTGTTAAATCGTCAGAAATCTAGATAAGAATGTGAAGACAAGAGCTTCAAAAAATCACTCATATTTTCCAGTATTTTCTGAGTTTGTTTCAAAGATTTTTGAATGATCTTGAAGAAGTGGAACATATCTGTTTAAGGATGGGGCACCTTGGCATGATTTTCTGGATTAGAGTACCTTTAATAACTGAGCTTACCATGTGCGACAATGATTCGGTACGTTGATGTATTTCATCCTATTCTTCAGTTGAGAGTCTCTGCCTTCAGTTAAGAGTCTTCTGACATTGCTTACATTAGCATCAACACAGAAGAGCTTACTGATGTGAAAAGCACACAGTCAGGATGCTCTATAATGAAAGGGATCAGGTGAAAACTCTTATGGTCCGAATCGTCCGGGATGTATCCCTACCTTTGGACACTGTATGACCTGCTGAACTTCTCCAGCATTTTGTGTTTTTAATTCAACCACGGAATCTACTGAATTTTGTGATTTATAGGTGACAGCTCTTTGTCTCAATCAATAAGAAGGCCAGAATCATAATGGAGCGCCACTGTCAACAAGAGACAATGTTCCTCACACATTGTGCAAGGAAGATTTACGTCACAGAAGACTGTTGCAGCTTCATCACCTGAGCATAAATTTGGACATATTCGAGCAATAGATGAGATCAATGCCTTATGGAAGGCATGCAATTGCTGCAGACGTAAATAGGAAAAGAAGCCCTCGCAAGATCCATGATGTGTGACTTGGCAAGTGATGCTGATTAATAATCAAGCAGGATTTTGTTTTGCAGAGGAGTGAGATGATCACTTACCTTGCAGAGAATATTGTTATTAGCAACATGAGTTTGTGTTCAAGCCTCATTCAGTCAAGAGTGCAAATTGTTGTTCACCTGGCACATTTTGATTGCATTCTGTTGCCTTTGATGGCAAGAAGAGAATCCTGTTCAGCATTTGAGCCTGTTAATCTCACTTTGAGATGCTTTTGTAATAATATGCTGCCTTCATAATCGCAGGATCTTCCAATGTACTTTATAACTAATGCTGTACAAATAAAAAGTGGCTGTTGTAATGCAGAAACATCAGAATAATTTTGGACATAGCAAGTTCCTGGAAGATAATCTGTTTTTAAGATGTTGTGTAAGGGATAAAGGCTTCCTGGAATTCTAGAAAGAAGCTCGGTGCTCTTTTCTTTCCTTCGTGTAATGCTCAAAAATCTTTTATATTCTTGCAAAGGACCCTGCAATATTAAGTCTGTTTTTCGTTCCATAGATGTGGCCTGACCACCTGAGTGTTTTCAATAGTTTCAGTGTTTTATTCAGATTTACAGTCGCTGTCATCACTTTGTCATTTGCGTCCATGGGAGGGCAAGTGGGTCCTCTATTTAACCACTCATTCAAAAGGCAGCGTCTCTGACAGTGCAAAACTGCACTCGGGCAAAATGGTAGAGTAGTTTTTGGTCAAGCCTTTGAGCATGCTTTGAACACACAAACATCTGTCCTGTGGATGTGAAGCACGGAAGTCTGTGATTGTAGCTAAAAACACAAAAAAGCACTGGAGGAATTCAGCAGGTCTCGCAGTGTGAACTGGACATGACCTGCGGATGTGTTCTCCACTGAACCATCCCTTCTTTTTAAAACAAAGAGAATTCAGTACAACATGCAGCCCATTGAAGGTAATTATTAGCATCACCTTTCGCCCAGTGATGAATATTTAGCCATAGGCAATGTGTGGTTTCTCCAGTCTGTGCAGAGCATTTTTATTTATACCTCCCTGTTGTTTAATCTAAAAAATAGTCTCATTCCAAAGAGAGTTGGGAGATTTTGCTTCATGGTGATCATTGCAGGAGACAAAAGAGGTTTGACCAGCAGATTTTTCTCTAAAAAATAAACTTTATTCACAATAAATTATTTACAAAATAATTTTCAAAATTATGAACAAAAATTTTCAATGCCCAGAAATGGATGTGCTCTATACTGCGTTTCTTCTCCACTTTGCCCTCTCGTTGGCTGCGCCAAGACTCAGTGCATCGCTCAGCATGTACTCCTGCAGCTTGGAATGTGCCGGTTTGGCAGCATTCATCTCACCAATATTTCCTTGTGCTGAAACAGCAACAAGTTTCGGGAAGACCAAAAGCCGTCTTTCACCAAGTTGATGTTCTTCCAGTACCTCTGGGTACCTGCCTCTGCCTGAATCCCTGGGAACAGCCCATAAGTCAGAGAGTCCTCTGTCACACTGCTGCTGGGGATGAACTGTGACAAGGACCCTTGCATCCTTCTCCACTCACTCTTGTATATAGATATGTTTTAAAGGAGATAAATTGTGGCAGGTTCTTTAGTGCAGGTCACATACAAACACTTCAAAACAAATCTCATTAAAAATGCCAGCGCTCTGCTCAAGCCAGACAGTCCAGGCTTTGAGTGCCTTTGCAAAAACTTTGAAGGATGCCTATAAGGACTTCACAAGTAGGTGTTAATTGGACATGCTGGATTATTGTTTTGGAAAGCAACATGAACAAACGGAGATTAGGTCCGAAGCCACAGTCCGTCTGAGCGCAGTTGGCTGTTCTAAGAGGGTCGTGTGGTTTTCTCTGGGAGAGAGAGAATTCGGTTCTAGAGTTCAGCAGCAGCTGCTGGGACTGGAACAGGACAAGCTGGCAAGCTTGTGGAAAAACCTCATTTTGAAGACAGGTTGTGAGTTCTTAGTTTAGCCTGTTCAAAGCCCTTGTGGTCTATACAGGAGGTGATTGCTGGCTGCATAATGTTTCACTTGAAATAAGGGAAACAAAAATGAACTCTCTGGTGACCTGAAAGAGAGGTTATCATCTGGAAAACCCTGATGGAGCAAGTTTCTTCGGCAAGACACTGAAATGGTTGATCAGAAGGAATCAGTTGTGGGTGTCCAATGAGCAACAAATCTCTCTCTCTGAAAACTGACAAGAACCTTCCTGAGCGGTAACCATTTACCTTTCAAGCAACAAGGCCTGGTGAACTTCATAAATGTTCAATTCAGTGCTCAGTATAAGAATTGCCTGCAACCAGTGAACTTGGAGGAGTGAGAAGTGAAATTGGACTGTGAACCAAAGAACTTTTCTGAACTTACACACACACACACATTACATACACATGTGCTTAGAATTAGAAGGGAGTTAAGTAAAGTTCATAGTAATGTTAAAGTTTAATCCTGTTTTCATGTTTAAAGATAATTAAAAGTAACTTTTGTTTAAGTAACCATTTATCTTGGTGAATTTATATTGCTGCTGGGTTTTGGGATCATAACACCACATTCTGAAAAGAGATGGGTGACTGTCTCCACTCTACCGCTGTCAACTTGGGGACAAGGTGACAACAAATAGAGGAAGTAGCACAGGAGGATATATGAATGGTATGTGAGCACAGGCCTGGAGCAGATACTTTTGCATTTTATATTCAATGAACTACTTATGGAAAAGGCTTATAGAGGGGGAGGCAATGAAAGTAGGGGTTGGGGGAGAAGTCGATGTTATGCCATCTGGTTGGAGAGTGCCCGGATGGAAAATTAGGTGTTCCTCCTTCAATGTACAGGTGGTCTTGGTTTGACAGTGCGTGAGGCCATGGGCAGACAGGAGTGAGTTGCAGAATTGAAATGGCCACTGGGAGATCCCTGTCACTGATGTGGATACGGCGAAGGTGGTCAGTGAAGCGATCTGCTGGTCTGCATTCGGTTTCTCTGATATAGAGGCCACAATGGGGGGCACCGGATCACTCCCACAGATACACAGTTAAGTGTTGCTTCACTTGGAGGGACTATTTGCAGCCCCAAATGATGGTGAAGGAGGATGCCTGGACGCAAGTATGGCACTTCTCCAGTTTCTGCTAGCTTACTTCCCATTCTGCCTCTCGTCCCCATCCCTCTGCCTCCTTTCCTCCAGCTCTCCACCCCGTTCCCTCTCCACTCATAGAGCCATCCCCTCCCCTTGTTTTTTGCTGTGTCCTCCCTCCCTTATCCATCTATTACCTCCTGTTGGACTGGGCTCCTCCACCTGCCCTCCCCCACCATTTTGTTGGGGCACCTGTCTACATTTTGTTCATACTTTGATGAGGGGCTCAAGCCTGAAACATTGGCTCTGCATTTGCTGTGTAAAGTACAATGTTGAGTTTCTCCAGCATTGTGTTTTAATTCATTCATGGCGTCTGCAGATTTTCATGTTTTACTTCAGCTTTGATCATGTTGAATGGAGGGACAGGCTTGCAAGGCCTCCTGGACTATTTCTTCCTCTCCTTACTTGTGCCTCTTGGATTCCATTCTTCAGACTGAATCTCTTCCCTTACAAGTGGCCCTTGAAATGAAGAAAAAGCTGAGCAGGGTTTTATCTCCCAAGGATGAGCTCATCCCATCTGTTCTCCCTGGCTGATAAAATCCGTGAGATTCCACCAAGTCAAGGATCCTCCTCCACAACATCCAAAATGTTTACAACAATGCCACTGCTATCAGCTGCCGGCCTTCAATTAGTTGATGGTTGGAATAAATCTAATCTGCATTAAAAATACTAACAATCCAGAAAAAGTACAAATGTTGAAAGAAACATTTCACTTAACTGATAGGATCCATGTCTTTCCATAAACAAGGTGAGCCACTCAATTTCACTGAAGGTTACACCAGTAGAATCTCCCAGATAAAGTGTGAATGATAAACAATGAAGCAAAAAGAGGTGGAGAATGGAACTTAGTACTTAGTACTTAGTATCATGTGCTTGCAAACTAGATATTTCAGAGAGGGATTTCAATGGTCTGTCAGATCTGGCATTTCAATGCAATTGTCTGCTCTGGAAAGTGCAGGCAACATTTGAAAGACCTGGACAGAGTAGATGTGGCCAGAATAGAGGAGTCAAGCATAAGAGGGCACAACTTCTGGATTGAAAGGCACCCATGTAAAACAGAGGAATTTCTTTAGCCAGAAGGTGGTGAACCTCTGGAATTTGCTGCCACGAGCAGCTGTGCAGGCCGGGCCATTGGGTGCATGGAAGGCCGAGATTGAAAGTTACTTGATTAGCCAGAGCATCAAAGGTTATGGGAGAAGGCCGGAGAGTGGGGCTGTAGGAGAATGGATCAGCTTGTGATTGAGTCAGCCCCTTGATTCAATGGGCTGAATGGCCTATTTCTGCTCCTATGTCTTATGGCTGGATAGGATAAATGGGCGCTGTGTGCAATGTGAAGAGCAGGCATGTGTCCTCAAAAGGAAAGGGTTTAAGAAAGAGGAGAGGTTAAGTTCAAGCTGTAATGAGGAATAAACTGTCGCATCTCCAAATGTGCTGCAAAATAAAATTAAAAATCCTAATCTTGACTGGTCATTTAACATGAATTAATTGTATTTTTTTTAAACTGTAGGGCTTTTATTACAGGAAACCGAGTGATTCTGCTTCCGTACAACAGTATGTGGTAAGTAACACAGAATCTCTTGTAAGTGTTAAATTTTATTGGGACCATGAAACCAAATGTTTAACAATCAGTGTCTAAATATAGAAAGAGTCACCGAGACCATTCCTGATCATAGCAAGCCTCTGCCTGCAGTGTGCCTTCAAGATAAGCATATTTCCAAACCCTGTGTGAACACAATTCACATTGCGACTTGCCGTCTCCTAGTCATTCTGCAGTCAGGCCTTGTTGGTGTGATCAAGAAGGGAGAATAAATAAATAGTTTCTGCAAAGAAGTGTTAAAATATTAGCTTTATTTTTGGAAAGGAAGATTCGTTAGCCTGCAGAAGATTATTAAGATGGAGGAAAAGGAATGGGGGAGTATGTAATGACATGGGTTCATATTTTACTTTAGTTCAGTCCTTCCATCTGAAAACTTGTTCCCCTTTCATTATTTTCAGGACTGTTCGTGATAGACCTGGAGATACAGACCAAATAGCATGTCTCCACAGTTTTTAATGCTTACACCTTTTTCTGAGTCTGAGGTGTTGAGATTTTAAAAATATATTAAAAATGTCATTATCAATAAATCAGATTTTTGCTCTGTGTATGAGGCCTGAATCCCTATTGTTTTATTAGCCACCAGAGTGCTCTCCAGTGCATCTCTCAAGCGTGATTTATTGTCAAGTTATTATCTTGCTCCGTTTGTTCAACAGTCTGCTGCAAACAGCACAGGCTTCTTATCTGTGCCAAAAGTGTCCACATAAAGGCCCATTCACTTAGATCTGCCCTTGTTCCTGCCGGTAACATACTCCACTGCAAACAGGACACAACTGAGTCCAAGGTCAATAAAGTAAAATGTCAAAAACAATTTCCTCTCAGCATGCAGTTATGGACAGAAAGCTCATGAAGCAGTCAAAGATGAAAGAATGTTTTTATAAAGAGCGATTTCATGGTAGATACAAATTTGTGGGTTCCCCATTTAAATTGAAGGCACTATTCCTTCAAATCTGATCTCCCTGGGGATGAGATGTGTCTTTGCTGATAGTTTTCATAGAAGACTTCATGCATTGGCTTCACACAAAATTGGTCATCTATATTAGACCATAAGGCATGGGAGCAGAAATAGCTATTCAGCCCATCGAGAGTGCCCCACCATTTAATCATTTTCCCACTCAGACAAAACCTCTGGTGGGGTCAACAGCCATCTAGCAAGCACGTGCCATGAAGTGCAGAAGGGGCATCCCTTGCTTTGAAGCTCGGTCTGGCCACTCACGCAACAGAACTTCCCCAGCCAGCTTGGACCTCAGCACGCCACTGGATCTGGGAGGGGATGTCAAGAGGGTGGGACTAGACCTGTGCAACCCCTACTCCCCTAAATCCATTCACGCACATGCTGTTCCATTCTGAGGAGTGGGGTATCATCAGATCAAACCCCACAAACTGATTGAAAGGAACTATCATCATCCTATGGGATGGATCACCAGAATATATATATTTATATAAGATTTAAACAGTATTACAAAAACATTAAATGCAAACACACTGTTAGATTCACCACCCTCTGGCTAAAGAAATGTTTCCCTATCTTGAAGTGGACGCTCTCCAATCCTGAAATCGTGTCCTCTTGTTTTAGACTCTCCACCATATGGTCAATGTATCTGAAAAAGGTTCAATTTTTAAAATTATATCCCGCAGCATTTCATGATTTCTTCTTCCTCCAAACCCTGCAGATAGTAAAAATCTGGAATGACACAGAGAATCCTGGAAATAATAACTGGGACGTCCAGCTCAGGTAACATCTGTAAGGAGGGAGAGTTCTGCATCAGGTCAGCAATTGTAGTTTAATTGGGTGTAATCGTGTGGCTTGGGTTTAAATGGCAAGAGTTGGCTTCTACTGTATTGTAAGTAAAATGTTAAAAACAATTACAATAAACCAAGGGAATTCCTGCAGTACAGTGCCGATCAAAAGATGCTGAATTCCCCATGGGTCAGGGAGGGTGATCTCTGACCATCAGTCTGGAGGGCAGACTACGTGGGAGACTTTATTGTTAGACATGGATGTTTGATAACCAGTTGAAAGGTTAAAGGTTAATGCCAGGACAGGTTGGCTGGACTAATATAGGGTTTACTCATCTTCCCCTGTACCCTCACTATGGTAGATTCTCAACTATTCCACATAGTAACTTCAAAAGATGAAATAGCTAATCTTGATTTAAATGTCACCTGAGGTTACTTTAGCTTTCTCCTTGCCATTAGGGCCGATTTGTGCTCATGAAGGTCTCACACACTGATTGGTGAGGAATGCAGTGATAGCTAGACAGGAGTGCAGTTGCAATTTGATCGACTCACTGAAGCAGACATATTTGGCAGAACACTAACACTATTAGCCCACTTTAAACTAACTAAAGCAAGAAAAATAGCATACTGAGTGATGATTTTTAATGGCCACATTATTAATGCAGGATCCCAGAATTAATGGCTCTGCTGCCAAATGTTTTGTTACCTTTGGAAGCTTGCAAAGCCACAATTTAAAATTTTGGATCATGTTTGTATATAGAGACATGCTAACTGTATGCATAGCATAAAAAATGGGTCATGTCAAAATTGTCATTACCTGACTTAATGATTCACGGATATTTTCCATATATCACTCCAACAGGTGTTTCAAACAGGCGTCAATCGTACCAGTGCCCAAAAAGAGTGCGGTAACCTGCCTAAATGACTTCAACAGTGATGAAGTGTTTTGAAAGGCTGGTGTTGAAGCATATCAACTCCAATTCGGCTATCATAGCAACAAGTCGATGGTGGATGCCATCTCACTGGCTCCCTCCAAAACCTTGGAACATCTGGACAACAAAGAGGCTCTTTATTGATTAGAGTTCAGCATTTAACACCATCATACCCTCAAAACTGATTAGCAAACTCCAAGAACAGGGACTCAACGCCCCACTGTGTAAATGGATCCTTGATTTCCTCACCTACTGACCACAATCAGTGAAGATTGGTAAGAATATCACCTCTACGATCTCCTTCAGTACCAGTGCACCACTGGGTTGCATTTAGCCCCTTGATCTCGCTCTACATCAATGACTGTGTGGTTCAGTACAACAACAGCACCATCCACAAATTCGCCGACAATACCATGGCAGTGGATTGTATAAAAAAGAGGCGATACATCAGCGTATGGGAGGGAGATTGAAAACTGGGCCAAATGGTGCATTAACAACAAAATGTCACCAAAACCAAGGAGATGATTGTTGACTTTGGGAAGGGAAATTCAGAGGTGATCAAATCCAGTGATCACTGGGGGAAGAGGGTGAGCAAATTTAAGTTTTTGAGGGGTCACTGTCTCAGAGGATCTTTCCTGGATGAAATACACTGATGGCATTGTGAAGAAAGCATGTCAGGGGTTTGCAGAGGTTTGGTATGACACCAGAAACCCTGGCAAATTTCTACAGGTGTGTTGGAAAATGTGCTGACCGGCTGCATCATGGTCTGGTATGGGGTCACCAATACCCCTAAGGATAAATACCTCCAAAGGTAGTGGACACAGCCCAGGACATCACAGGCAAAACCCTCCCCACCATCGATAGGGAATGCTGCCTTCGGAGAGATGCAGCAATCAAGGATTCACAGCCAGCACATGCTCTGTTCTCACTGCTGCCATCAGGAAAGAGGTCTCGATGCCACAAGACTCTCACTAACAGGTTCAGAAACAGCTGCTACCCCTCCACCATCAGACTCCTCAATGATAAACTCAATCAGAGATTCATTTAAGGACTCTTTATTGTTTGGGTTTTTTCCTCTCTGTATTGCAGTCAGTTTGTTTACATTTATTTATTTGTTTGCATGTGTACATTATTTACACCTTTTTTTTGCACTGCCAATAAGTGGTAATTCTGCCTTGCCTGCAGGAACAAGAATCTCAGGGTTGTATCTGATCTCATGTGGTGCACTCAGACAATAAATCTGAATCTGAAATCTGTTGAGGATCAGATATAATGAATGATATTGCAATGTGCATCCTGTAGAATCATCACCCAAGTTCTGAGAAGGTAGGTGAATAAGACACTGCCTTCCTTTGACTTTTTCTTGCACTATTTTTATTTATTTTGTAAGGTGGATTATATAAATGTTTGCACTGTGACGCGAGGGCAAAACTTGAATTTCGTGACATGTTCATGACAATAAATTCTGATTCTGAAAAATAATCAAAGGTAACAAAAAAAACTTCTATGTTCACAGTCCAACGAGTATTGTAATTGCAGGATATGGAATCCCCAAAAATATTGACCCATTTTGTACGGCCGTGCTTGGACTTACTGCCATGTCTTCCATTTTGCAGATGGCTGACTGATTATCCGAGATCAAGGTTGCATTTGCTCTCCCAGTTTAGGCAGCGTTATGCAGCAATGCATTTCCAGACTGCATGTGTCAGGCTAAACTGAGTAATCCACCTTGATGTGCATAATGGGCCAAGAGTAAAATGTTGAAGTAAATGGTTTTACATGGACTTCTGTCGCAATAAAGATACATCAACATGAGTGATGTATCTGAATATTGTGTGCTTGTAAATGGAAAAAAACCTTTAATTTAAATTGCATTGGATGGAATAAATGCTTCTTGTGGCACAAAATGATGAATATTCAAGCAAAATAATTACATCCCACTCATTGTTTTCCATCAGCTACATTCTTTTTAGTTCTGTGCATTCTTTGAAGGAGTGGTGCACTTAAAATGTGACCAACAAATACCCGAACCTTGCTTCTATTTCCAGGCATGAAGTGAAAATGCCCTCGCAATGGATTTGTATGAAACTGCATTTGCTGAAGATACCATGGTTGTGGATTGAATAAAATGGGGTGATGCGTCAGCATACAGGAGGGAGATTGAAAACTTGGCCGAATAGTGCACCAACAGCAACCTCACGCTCAACGTCACCAGAATCTTGGGCCTTAAGACGGAACACTAGAGGTACTCGATAAGTGATCACCAGGGGAATCAAAGTTTGAGAGGTGAGCAAATTTAAATTCATGGGAGTCACTAATTCGGAGGACTTTTCAAGCACACAAATGTCATTGTGAAGAAAACATTCCAATGCCCTTACCTTCTCGGAAGTTTGCAGAGGTTTGACATGACATCGAAAAGCTTGGGAAACCTCCATAGGTACTGAATGAAAAGTGTGCTGACCAGCTGCATCACGGTCTGGAAAGGGGGCAACAATACCCTTGAATGGAAAACCCTGCAAAATGTAGTGGTCACTGCCCAGTACATCACAGCAAATCTCTCCCCACCATTGGGGTCATCTCCAGGGAACAATGAGCAGTATATATCTGCAAACATGTCAGTAATAGCTCCTCTAAATTTGTCCAAAGTCTTTTCAGGTTTATTATCTCACCAAAAAGACCTCACTTCGAACAGTGCAGCATTGCTTTAATAAAGAACTGGGATGTTGGCTGGGAATGTAGTGCTCCATCTGTAGAATGGGACCTGAGGTGGGAAGAGCTGAAAATTCCATTCACGGGGCATAGAGGAGTGTTCTGTCTTCTCTGCTCACGGATGTGTGAGAGTAAAATTCCTTCATCTTCACCCAGAAAATTGCCAAGAAAGTAGAAATGCCAGGGATTTGATGTCGATGTCCTTTAATCTCATGGAAAGACGCTTGCTGGGGAAAGAAAGGAACCTGTGGATTAATGGGCCTTGCACAGTAGGAAATGGGAATGTAGGACATCCAGTGGTCCTTGCTCAGATTCTCCCCGTTTATCAGTATTACCTGCAAACACTTTGGTTATTCTGCCAAATTCAACTTTCAAAGAGATTGATGTGCGAAAGGGTGATGTGTGCTGTATTAGTCCATTATTGTAGTCATCGTGTCTCAGTGTCTTTTCTTTTTTATTCTTTTTTTATTTTAAAAGATATTGCATGGTGCAAAACGATATTTTACACAGTGGCTTTCTCCATAGATCTGACAGAGTCCAGTAAGTTCTTCTCATAAAATTAGCAAGGCAAATACTGAGTACAAAACAATCTAATATACATGTTCCTGATCATGGGATTTTGCTAGGTTCCAATTGGTTGTGCAGTTGTTCACATTGAAATCACATATATTGAATATGTCCCATTTTGACACACTGTAGACAATTAATATGGTGCCATATCAGTGCTAATCTTTCCTTAGCAATGGTGAATTATTTTTCTTGCATAATTTTTCTTTCTCATTTGAAAGTATGCAGTTAGGTGGCTGATAAACTGTATTTCCGTCTTTGGGATCCAAGCCCAGAGTTGGATGAAAACTTTTCTGTCAGTTGGTTAGAATGGTCCACTGTGAAATTCATTGGGTTATGTTAATCTTGGTATCATCACATACACGAAAGGGACTTTGAGTGGGAACCTCAAAGAATATCCACTGATAGGAAATGACCTCAAAACTAGAACAGAGAAATTGACAGTCAAACGGCAGGATAAGTGGGCTATTATGCAAAGTGTCCATGAGGGCCCTCTGGACAGGTGACCATAGATCTTTACATATTGGATATAGGTTTGTAACATCAATTCAATCCAAACCTGATAGGAGTCACGTGATGGAGTAGTGGCCGGTAGGATGGTAGAATACCAACCCTCTCCAGAAAAGGAGGAAAAAAGTAAAGCAAAAGCAAAGCCACGGACTCACAAACCACAACAAATAAAAAATAAAGGTGTGGAGAAAATGGCACCAAAGAAAGAAAAGCCAAAAACAACGGGAAGAAAAGAAGAAAGAAAGACGCCGGAAGAGAAAGGTGAAGGCCTTACCTGTACGAAGAAGCAGGGACCTGCCGTGGAAAGAGGAGCCCACTCGCTGAGGTCAGTGTAAACCCAGAAGGGTCGCGACCCACAGAACGCAGGACTACAAGGATGGCTCACGGAGCCAAACATAGGTGCGCGATGCGCATGACAAAGACAACACCGACGGGAAGGGAATCTAGCTGTGGAATGGAACTCCACAGCTTGAACAGCTGAGAAAGACTCGACAGCAGGTCTCCCAGAGGGAAGACATAGAAAATAATGGGAACGGAAGGGAGAGAATGAAAAAAGGAAATCAGAGACACAGCAGATGACCAACCCAGAGGAAGAGGACCAACATCAAGACACCATTAAAAAAAAATACCAAACAAACTGAGATAAACAGCCCAACAAGAAAGACAGAAGAGACACAGATACAAGGAAGAGAGGTAGAGGACACAGGTCCTGGAGTGGACTCAGGGGAAGAGGAGGGAGAACATCAAGCTCTGCACAGAGAAATGGAAGATGAAGGGAATGGACAGTACATGGATTAAAAAAATTTTCAAGAATATATGGAAGCATTAAAAGAATGGCTGACACGAGACTTCAGTGAAATAAAAAGAAGAAGAAAAAGTACAGAAGAAAAAGTGAGTAGATTAGAGATGGTCATGACAGAAATAGGGAAAAGAATAGACAAGGTGGAAGAACGAGAAACAGACGTAGAAATGGAACTGGACGTCTTAAAAAAGAAACTGGAAGAATCTGATAAAAAAGTTAAAGAAACACAAGAGTTGTTAGCTCAGAAGATGGATATAATGGAAAACTATAATAGGAGAAACAATATAAAGATAGTGGGCCTTAAGGAAGATGAAGAAGGCAAAGATATGAAAGAATTTATAAAAGAATGGATCCCCAGGGTCCTAGGAATACCAGAATTACAGGAAGGAATGGAAATAGAAAGGGCACACAGAACATTAACCCCTAAACCACAGCCACAACAAAAACCAAGATCCAATCTAGTAAAATTCCTGAGATATACGACAAGAGAAAGTATATTGGAGAAGGCAATGAAAAAAATGAGAGAAGACAAAAACCCACTGGAATACAAAGGTCAAAATAAATTTTTATACCCAGACATAAGTTTTGAGCTCCTGAAGGAGAGGAAGGAGTTTAACGCAGCAAAATCGATCCAATGGAAGAAAGGCTATAAATTTATGTTAAGGTATCCAGCAGTGCTTAAAATAGTTATCCCGGGGCGGGATAATTGATGACAAACTTCATATAAAAAAGGAAAATAATGTATAAGTAAGAACTAAGGGGAAGAAAGGGAAGAAAGGAAGTAAGGGGGGATTTAAGAGGGTGAGCTTATATGTGAAGATAAAAGTATTTTCTGGAGGGGGCGGGATGGGAGAGAATAACAGTCACTGCGAAATCAGTTGACTCTTGCGAGCGGGTTCGCAATCCAAATGGAGAGGGGAGATGTGGTTGCCCAACAAGGGACAAGGGGCAACTCAGAGAGGGGGGGGGGGGACATTTGGGGTTAATGGAATTTTAGATGTGGGAATAGTGGAGATATTTTATGTTTTAGAAGTGTTGTCTTACAGTGTGTTCGAAAAAATAAAACAGAAATGGAGAAGGAGGAAAGGTGGTGATGAGGAAGCGGAAATGAGAGGTAAACAAAGTATGAAATGGCCATGTTGAACTATATGAGTATAAATATTAACGGAATTCATAACCAAATCAAAAGGAAGAGGCTGTTAAATTTACTGAAGAAAGAAAAAATTGATATAGCATTTGTTCAAGAAACACATCTAACGGAAGTGGAACACAAGAAATTAAGGAGAGACTGGGTAGGGCAGGTAATGGCAGCATCATATAATTCAAAAGCCAGAGGAGTAGCTATACTAATCAATAAAAATGTACCAATCAAAATAGAGGAGGAAATAATAGATCCAGCAGGGAGGCATGTAATGATAAAGTGTCAAATATATTCAGAATTTTGGAATTTGCTCAATGTATATGCACCTAATGAAGAGGATCAAAAATTTATGCAAGATATCTTTTTGAAGATTGCAGATAATCAGGGGAATATACTGATAAGAGGGGACTTTAACCTTAATTTGGACTCAAAGAAGGATAAAACTGGAAAAAAAAGAACAAAGTAACCAAATTTATGGTTAAATCGATGCAGGAAATGCAACTTTTGGATATATGGAGGAGACAACACCCAAAGAAGAAGGAATACTCATATTATTCGGGTAGACATAAAACATACTCAAGGATAGACCTGTTCCTGTTGTCAGCCCACACCCAAGGGAGAGTTAGGAAAACGGAATATAAAGCTAGATTGTTATCGGATCACTCGCCCCTATTATTAGCAATAGAACTGGAGGACATCCCACCGAGAACGTATAGATGGATATTAAAAGACAGGATTTTATTGAATTAATTGAGTGACAAATTAAAATGTACTTTGAAATCAATATGGAATCAGTGAAAGATACATTTATACTATGGGATGCAATGAAAGCGTTCATCAGAGAGCAAATAATAAATTATGTAACTAAGATGAAGAAGGACTACAATCGGGAAATAGAACAGCAGGAAAGGGAAATAGCAAGTACAGAAAAAGAATTAGCAACAAGGGAAGATACAACAAAAACAAGAGAATTGGAGGACAAAAAAATAAAATATGAAATACTACAAACATACAAAGTGGAGAAGAACATAATGAAGACAAAACAGAAGTATTATGAGCTAGGAGAAAAAATGCACAAAATACTAGCTTGGCAGCTTAAGACAGAACAAACTAAAAGAACGGTATTGGCATCAAGGAAAAAGGACAAACAAATTACATATAACCCAACGGAGATCAATGAAAACTTCAAGGAATTCTACGAGCAACTATATCGAACTGAGAACGAAGGGAAAGAAGACAAAATAGATGAGTTTCTAGCTAAAAATGAACTACCAAAATTGCAAGAGGAGCAAAATAAATTAATAAAACCATTTGAAATAGAGGAAATACAGGATATATTAAAAAAATTACCGATCAATAAAAAGCCGGGAGAGGACGGACTCCCAATAGAATTCTATAAAACATTCAAAGACTTATTAATTCCTCCTCTCCTGGAAGTAATGAATCAGATTGAAGAAACACAAAACATTCCAGATTCATGCAAAACAGCAATAGTTACAGTAATAACAAAGATGGGGAAAGATCCACTAACACCAGCATCGTATAGACCAATATCTTTACTTAACACAGATTATAAGATAATAGCTAAATTATTAGCAAACAGATTGGGCGACTGTGTACCAAAAATAGTAAAACTAGATCAAACTGGATTTATTAAGAAAAGATGAACAACGGACAATACCTGTAAGTTCATTAACTTAATCCATGCAGTACAAAGAAACAAGACGCCAATAGTGGCAGTTGCCTTAGACACAGAGAAAGCCTTTGACAGAGTAGAATGGAATTATTTATTCAAAGTACTGCAGAGGTTCAACCTACCAGAGAAATATATTAATTGGATTAAACAATTATATGAGGGACCATTGGCGAAGGTGACAGTAAATGGATATATATCAAACCAATTTATATTAAGCAGGGCAACTAGGCAGGGATGTCCACTATCTCCCTCACTGTTCACGTTAGCTATAGAACCACTGGCAGAACTGATAAGAACAGAAAATAAAATAAGAGGGATAAAAATAAAAGAGAAGGAATATAAAATCAGTCTATTTGCAGATGTCAGAACCAGAAATATCAATAAAAGAATAACATAAGAAACTGAAGGAATATGGAGACGTATCGAGGTACAAGATCAACACAAATAAAAGTGAAGCGATGCCAATGAATAATGCGGATTTCACAAAGTTTAAGAAAGAATCACCATTTAGATGGCAAACACAAGCAATTCGATACCTAGGTATACAACTAGATAATAATCTAGGCCATCTATACAAACTAAATTATCAGCCATTAATGAAGAAATAACAAGATGACTTAGAACATTGGGAAGACTTACCACTAACACTGATAGGAAGGGTAAATTGCATTAAAATGAATATCTTCCCAAGGACACAATACCTATTTCAATTGTTACCAATTCACCTCACAGAAAAATTCTTCAAGGAGCTAAAGAAAATAATAAGGAAATTCTTATAGAAAGGGTGTAGGGGCAGTGGGGGGGGGAAACCGAGGATACTGCTAGATAAATTAACAGAATGGTACAAACAAGGGGGCTTACAGCTATCAAACTTTAAGAATTATTATAGAGCAGCACAATTAAGATTCCTATCAGATTTTTATCAAACAAGGGAAAAACCAGATTGGACCAGATTACAGCTAGATAAAATAGGGGAGAAGGTACCTGAACATATACTATATAAGTGGGATGAAAAGCTGGTGCAACATAGGAATTCACCAGCACTGCACCATCTGCTCGACATTTGGAAGAAGATTCATGTAGAAAGGAATAAAACAAATTATCAACTACCAAAACTAATATTGTCGCAAAATCAACTAATCCCTTTCACAATAGATAACCTTTCCTTTAGAGAATGGGAGAGAGAAGGGATCAAAAGAATAGAAAATTGTTTTTCGGGAAATAAATTATTATCTTTTGAACAAATGAAGGACAAATATGGTATAACTCACGGTACAATGTTTGCATACCACCAACTGAAAACCTACTTGAAGGACAAATTGGGAAGCAGGCTGAGGTTACCAGAAGGAAGCAGCTTTGAATATGTGATTACAGACACAATGATAATTAAAAGATTTATAACAAAATGTACATCAAACTGCAAGAGAAAAAGAACAAGGAAATAAGCTGTAAACCCAAATAAAAATGGGAACAAGATCTAAACATAAAGATAAAGAATGAAACATGGGAAAAGCTATGCTCTGGAACTATAACACGAGGTTATGCATGATACAATATAATTGGTTACACAGGCTATATACCACGCCCCAAAAGTTAAATAAATGGGACCAAACAGTATCAGACAGATGTTTTTGCTGTAAGAAGGAAATGGGAACAACAGTACATGCAATTTGGACATGTGAGAAAGTGGAAAAGTTTTGGGAAGATCTAAACCAGGTATTAAATAAAATCACAAAAAGCAACATACCAAAAAATCCAGTGATCTAAGTAATATAAGAAGTGAAGAACTTGAACTCGATTTGAATGGAGCACAAAAAAGATTTATTAAGATAGCCTTAGCTGTAGCAAAAAAATGTATTATGTCAACCTGAAAATTAGAAGATAGCCTGAGAATATAGCAATGGTACATAGAAATGAATAAATGTATTCCATTGGAAAAAATAATATATAATTTAAGAAATAACATCACAGTATTTGAACAAATTTGGGAACCGTACATGGAACACAACAGAGAGGTCCTACCTTGGTCCTCCACCACCTAATATGACAGAAGGAGAAGAAGACGAAATGAACTGACCCAGTATGTAAAAGTGGATGACAAATTTCTTGTTTATTTTCGTTGTGTGATGACATTGTTCAATGGGTTTAATGTATCATATATGTTGAACGTTGAGTGGGTGGGGAGGGGGGTGAAGGAGGGAGTGAAGGGAGGGGGAAAAGGGGAGAAAATGACACTGTGTATATTCGAGGGAAATGTTTGTGTGTATTTTGGTCAGTATGGTACATAGTGTGAAAAATAAAAAAAATAAAAAATAAAAAAATCCAATCCAAACTCCCAAACTAGAACACCCATGGGAAACCTACACAGTCACAAGGAGAGTGTGCAAACTCCACACAGACCATACTGAAGGTCAGGTCGGAACCCAGGTCTTTGTGTCAGTATGACAGAAACACCAACTGCTGTGCCACAATACCAGCTACTGCGCTGCTCCTTTTCTTTTCCATACCTGACTCAGAGGCATTTGAAATAAATTGATGTGCTGCAATTCATGATATACTGATCAAGAACAAATGCGTTAAAACTCAGCAACTTACATTGCCCGGGATAAAATACTAAGCTAGAACAACAGATCGCATCCCAACCTGACCTGAACTCGAATATTCTATCAGAATATACACCGCATCCAACCTAATTTCCAATATTGACCATTATTAATTCTTGCAAAAACAGTATTAAAACCATTTATGTTTGCATCCCAGATTATGAAAATTTCTAATCTGGTCAATGTCTGTTAATCCATAGGACTATGCACAAATTTTTTGCTTTCTCTCACAAATAGAAAATTGCCTGACAGATTTCCTTGGAATTGTTGCTGTTGTGTGAGTGCTCTCGATTAATTTTGCTATTCAGTCTTTATGTAAATTCATGCAGAACATTTGCTTCATCTGTTATAATTTTAGCACCTTCATGTAGCAGAACAAATTTGTGTTCCAAAATTGATTGCATTTGCTAATAAATGATGACAATAACTGAATGTAAGATTTCTAATTACACTAATCACCTGTGATGGTTGTTGTTCCCATTTCTGCACTAATTTCTTTGGTCTCCTCAGGATTTTACCTTGCTCCCTCCTTTTTTCAGGTATTCTATCTATCTCTTTTGACAATATCAAATGAAAACCTGGCTCTGCAAATCCGCACCATCTCTAAGAATGTCTATTCTCTGCCGCCATGATATTGCCCTATGCATTTGTTGCTGCAGTTCATATCTGAATTCCTTATCTATGGCTTTGTTAACTGTTTTGCTGCACTCCAGGTTAGCTCATCTCATTTTATCCAGTGTAAGGTTGAGCCTATCTAAAATTCTGGTGGTTGTTTCCTCACTTTCACAAGACCCATTTATCAAACATCCTTTTTCTTGCCAGACTGTATTGGCTCTTGCACCTCAGTTTTAAAATTTTGATCATTGTTTCAAAGTCCTTCAACTATTCACCCCTTCCAATTTCCATGCTCTCTTCTCGATCTAAATGCTTATAGATGCCTGCAACCTGATTTTTGGCTAATCCCTGAATGTAATCACTCCACCACTGGTACCTGTGCCTTCATCTCTCTTCCTTTAAGGTGCTGTGAATAAAACGCTTTTTGGCCAGGGTTTTTGCAATTTACCCTAAACAATCCCTTGTGACACTTGATTAAATGTGATTTAAATTTGAGCTTGTGAAGTCTTGGAATATTTTATTATGTTAAATGAACTGTATGGATACAAAATGATTTTGTAGCCGACAACCCAAAACCAGGACACTTAAACGATGTAATTTCTATGGTGGACAAATAAGTTTTATTTAACTCTTGTTTACCAAAGCCAAAGTGTTGCAGATTAATGGTTACCATGGTAGTTGTTTGAGGACAGCTCATCATATTATATCTTCTGGGTTGCCTTTTTCAGGCCAATAGATGGCAGACACTGTCTGTGCAGTTATGTGCATTGAAGCTTCTGATAGAAAGTAGAATGGAAATATCAGCTCTTTCAGAACAGCTTTATCTTATCCAAGAGCTTCATAAACAGAACAAATAGCTTGCGTTTCAGATGTTTTAGTTAGGTTTTAATATGCAATCCAGGTTCATGAGTATTTTTCACTTGAGGTCAAGAGATGCTGAGATGAGGCAGAAATGAATCATCCTGATGTAAAACTCAATGGAGTTTCTCAATTAGCAGGGTAAACACACAGTAAATGCTGGAGGAACTCAGCCGGTCTCGCACCGTCCATAGGAGGTAAAGATATATTACCAATGTTTCGGACTGAGCCTTTCTTCAGGGTAGAAGCAAAGGGCAAGCAAGTGTCTCAGAAAGATGGAAAGAGAAAGGTGGAAGAATGGGAGGGGGAGGAGTCCAGATTAATAAACAAAGTGACACCACTTTCAAGGAATTATGTATCTGTGTTTCATGACACATGGAAGCTGTAGCGATTGTTGAACTTGAATCCAGTGGACTTGAGAATTGTTCTCGAGGTGAATTTGAATCCCACCAATACAGCTGGGAAATTCATACAAATTCGCATTGGTGTCATCAGGAAGGAGGTACAGGTGCCACAGAACTCGTACCTCCAGGTTCAGGAATAATTGCTGCCCCTTCGCTATCAGCCTCTTGCACAACGGACACATTCAGACACTCATATTGCTCTTTATTTATTACTGTATATTTTCCCTCCATCTGCATGGGCACAGTCAATTTGTTAACAGTTCTGTCCAAGTCCAGTTTACAGCTACTGGTATAGATATTACTAAGCTTGGTCCACAGAAAAGCAGACAGGGTTTTATATGGTTATGTATGTGCTCTGACAATAAATTTAAACTTTGAAATATGGAATGAAACATTATTATTAACAGTGATGTTTATGGAATTGCTAGACCATTATAAAATCCAGATGGTTCACTGATGCAGCATATTTCAGAAAGGGAATCTGTTATCTTTACCTCTGGCCTTTGTGTGACTTGAGATGCGATTGAGTTTTAATGCTTCCTTGTTAAAAGGCAATTATGGATGGACATTATACATGGGTCTGATCTATGATTCCATGTTCTAGGGACAAATGCAAAATGAACATGTACATAATATTTGATTAGTATTTTTGCTCGAAATACTCAGATGGCCAGACTCCGTGGAAAGAGAACCAGAATTAACATTTCATGTGAAGGATTCTTCACCAGAAGTGATCATTTTAATGTGATTTATATGTTGATGTAGAGCTTTTTAGAGTTTCAAGTGAACATAGAGTCATGGAGTCATAATACAAGGAAACAGGCCATCAGTCCAACGTGCTCATTCCAACCACAATGCCTTGATGGAAACCGTGTCAGCTTTTCCACTCCTGTCGACCATACAAGTCTTCAGGTGACATCATAAAACTTGAAATGGACCACAGTAAACGGGCTGAAGTGGTTTGCGAGCAGTATCATGCCAGAGGTCAGCATTATAAATCATTCGGCACATACACTGCAGGTGTTGCCTGCAACGTAGGAGTAGGTTGGAGTTATATCATGTTTTCCTGAACACGATCAACATAACTAGTCGGATCATAGAGTGTTGTGCTTGGACTCAGTTTCACAAACTCACCTGGCAAGGTTAACATAGTGGCATATACCACTCCCGATGAAGATAAGTACGCAACTGCAACAGGTTCACCAGCCTGCAGTTCCCTGACTTGTCCTTGCAATCCTCCTTAGATAAAAGCACATCATTAGCCATCCTCCAGACTTCCACTATATCACTGGGGTTTGAAAAGGTACAAACATTTCTGCAAGGGTCCCAGCAATCTCTTCCCTTGTTCTAGGATACAGGGCACCGTGATTTATGCATCAAGACCTCAAGGAATTTATAGTCAATGGCCTTAAGTTACCCTTTACGTCCCATGGATGCTGTGTGACCAGCAGTGGTGTATCTACAGAAAATACCACCTATGCCAGGGGAGTCCAAACTTTCACATTCCATGTGTCAAAATAAATGGCGACAAGGAGGTTTCATGAGAGCTGGTCTTAATGGCTGCCATGTTGTGTTTGGCTTTGGGCTTTTAATAAGTTGAGAACGAACGGGAGGACGAAGTGGAGAAGAAAGAGGTGTGTGTCCTTTGTTTGTTGGTGGGGTAGGGGGTTGATGCTGAATTGGGAAGGGGGGGTGAAATCAGACTTGGTCCAGATGAATCAGGCCTCCATCTATACTAATTGTGCTCCTTCAACTCCATACTATAGCCATTCAGGGAGGGTGCCAGGACCACCGGGGGCATGGGGTGATGAAGGAGACCACTGGCGGCAGAAGCTGCTCAGTGGCACCTGCCTTGAAGTGGCACCCAGGGCATGTGTCATACATGCCATACCCTAGATATGCCCCTAGTGACCAGCTGAGTTTCTCCAGCATTATAATCAAAGCCAACCTTCACTAATGCTGGAGAAACTCAGCAGGTCAAACAGTGTACTTTATAAAGCAAAGATAAAGTTACATAACCAATGTTTCAGGCCTGAGCCCTTCATGAAAATGGTGTGGGGGGGGGGGGGAGGGCAGGGGGAGGAGCACAGTTCCACAGGCAGGAGGCATTAGATGGGTAAGGGAGGGCACACGAGCAAGTGGGGGAGGGTGGATGACTATGAATGGAGAGGGAAAGGGGTGGAGAGCTGGAGGAAAGAAGACATATGGATGTGCAAAAGAGGGAGAACGGGTAGTAGACGATTGAAAACCGGAGAAGTCAATGGGAATGCCATCCAGTTGGAGATTACCTAGTTTTTCTTTTAATGTAGGGGACGTGAAACATTTGTTGGAGTAAGGTTGGAGCATTAGAAGATTTGTTAACTTCACCCACTCCCAGCAACGCTTATGGGACGCATATAGCGTAGCTAACAGAAGTGTAGAAAGGGAAGGAATTGATGTCTGGTGCAGGCAAGGAGAACTCTGAAAGGACAGCACGGTTAGCGCAGAAGTTAACACAACGCTGTTACCGCGCCAGCGGCCAAGACTGGGTTTGAGTCCTCCGCTGTCTGCAAGGAGTTTCTCCCCGTGTCTGTATGGGTTTCCTCTGGGTGCTCCAGTTTCTCCGCCTGTTCAAAAAATGTACTGGGGGTGGTCAGTCAATTGGGTGTCAATGGCGGCACGGGCATGTGGGCCAAAAGGGCCAAAAGTGCTGTATGTCTAAAATTTAAAAAAACTTTGAAATGTAGATTTTGTAAATAATGTAATAAATGAAATAATCAATATTTATTGTATTCACTCCTCCCTTTTCTGCATATTTACTTTCATGTAATGTTGGGGAGACAAGCATAAGGAAGATGTCGTTCGATGAAAGGCTCGGGCAGAAACTGCACCCAAGAGGTGAAATCAAAACTGGCTGGGGAAATTCAGACTGTAACAAATAAATAAATGCTCAGTTAAGGTTCAAAGTACTAAGATAAGTATACATAAAACAAGCAAAACAAATAGAGTGCTGTATGTCTAAAGTTAAAAATAATTAAATATTTAAATTTAAAATGTAACTGTTTGTAAAAGGTAGTTTGGTGTCAGATCAATTTACTTTCAATTGCCCTGGCATCATGTGGAGCTAATCACTTTAAAATGATCAACCTCTGATTCACTTATGCTCCAATATTATGTACAAAGCCAAGGTAAGCATTCCAAGTATTTAAGCAATGTTTACTTATTAAGCAAGAACTTTTTATTGCACTTCTCTTGAGCACACAAAGGAATTCTAGCCTGCTGTGGCCTCATTTACAAACCTGCTCCATTAATGATCTTCCCCCACTCCACTGTCCTCTGTGATGGTTAGATTAGTGCATTCAATCTTTATTCTTAAATCTTCCTGTTCTTTGCTCATTACTCGAAGAAGGACTTAGTCCCGAAAAGTCCATGCTATATCTTTACTTCATGTGAAAATACTACAAGACCGCCTCTGGTCCTCCAGCATTTCTACGCGTTTTTACGACTGATTTCTGATTTATTGTCAGAGGTTGATCATTTTAAAGTGATTAGCTCCACATGATGCCAAGGCAATTGAAAGTAAATTGATCTGACACCAAACTACCTTTTACAAACACTTACATTTTAAATTTAAATATTTAATTATTTTTAAATTTAGACATCACATACAACCCTGAGATTCCTTTTTCCTGTGGGCGCAGCAGAATGACCACTAATCGATATTGAAAAAAATAAACTGTACACAATGTTATCATGTAAACAAAAGAACTCTAAAAAGATGATGAATGCCATATCACTTAGTTTACATTCATTATCAGTTCTTTCCATTCCTTTTGTGTTTCACTTGGTTAGTTTACAAGGCCTGGGCTGCTCATCAAGGGACATGAAATTGAACCCCAGCATGGCACAAGAAATTTAATTTCAAGTTATTAAACAAGTCGGGACCAAAATCTAATGTTAGTCATAATGATCACCAGTCAGATTGTCAGAAAATCTCTAATAAAAAGGGGTAAAATGCCAGAAGAGTATTATTTCAGGTCAAAGATCCTTTATCAAAACTGAGTTTCTGTTTCTGTTCCCACAGATGCACCCTGGCCAGTTGAGTGTTTACCACATTTTCTGCTTTATTTTAGATTTCTGCGGTTTTTGTGGATTGTCACAAAACTCAATGTGATTCAATAACATCCTTTGGACCAGAAAATCTGCCTCCCTTCCCTGGTCAGCCTAGAGATGACTCCAGATCCTTAAATGAAGTTGAATTTCATGTGACCTCTGAAATGGCACATCAGCACTCCAAATTTAAGAGCTGGTCGTGAAGAATAGTGGGATCCCATCTCTTGGCTGACATTACATGGCAGAATGAAGTGAGATAAATCTAATCTATCTGCCAAATCAGCATGGTAGACAGATAATCCTGGTCCTGTCCACCATCCCTCTCTGCACTCCCTACATGCCCTCTCCCCCAATCAATGGACCCCCCACCTCATCAGCAGTCTTAAAATTCAGTTCAGAGTTGAGTCATGTGCCGGCTGGCAAAGTACTTGCAGAAACATGGCTGGAACCAACTTCTCAGCTTTGATTGTCAAAGGTAAGACCACATCAAACAAGCTAGGGTCTGGTTTTAATTTAAACCATTCATCATCCAACTAAAACGTCTAGTTGTGTTAATGCAATGTTAGACTATGATGAAGGCTTGGGATTGCCAGTGTCCAAACTGCCAGTGCTGCCAAATGAAGACTTGCCTCCCTGTCAAGAATCCACTGATGAAACAAGCATGGACAGGAGAAGAGATAGCAAAATGGCAGAGGTGGGTTAATTAAAGTTATTATTAGGGATAATTTCTTGATCAACCACAAAAATGAATGAGTGAAAGAAGAAAAAAGTTCCTTCACGAGGAGAGACAGAAAGTGAAAGAAGGCAGTAAAAAGGTGTGATTTGAATTTCTTGGCACTGCTGACCACACCAAGCAACCTCACAATGATGCTCTTTGAATTGTGTTCAGCTAATTGAATCCGGGCAGGGGTTAAAAATCAACCAGGCTCTGATACTTGATAGGGGTTGTCTCAGAACCCGGCTGAGTTGACTCAGCTGAGGTGTGACTGGCCAACCCGCTCAACCAGGCACCATTAGTGACGTTAATGCCTATGTGCGTGTCTGGTAGTTTTAATATCAGTGTAGTTATATTTCGCAGGGCGAACAGGCCATGGAGCTGTCAGTGCGTACCTGTGCTTTAAATTACCTCAATATTACTTATAATGCCTAATACAGTGTAATGCTATGTAAATGCTCATTTGTTTAGGGAATAATGATAAGCTGGTCTGTGGGTTTGTCCTAAGTTTGAATAGTCTGAAGCCCACTGCAGTAGATTTTCCCATGGTCTTTTAAACATTGCGTGCATATGCCTTATTAAATTGTGTGTGGTTTTTCCCACAGACTTCTATACATTGGGCTCATATGTGCTTTATTCCTGCTATGATTTCACTGCCCTGTGACTTAATACATAATTTGTGATGTCACCATTGGAGGTTTGGCCCCTCCCCCTTAGATCCACAATATCCACGTATACTAGGAAATTCATGGTCCAGTGTGAACAGCTCTCTGGGTATTGCAACACTGGTCATTTACTTGCCTATTTAGTGGGTTGCCAATGTGAAAGGGGCTGTTGGGTGACCCACTAAATACCCAGTAAATTGCCCGGTTCAACCTATGTTATTTGGCAGTGTGAGAGGGTCTTCTAGCTCAGGCCCCATTAGCAAGTAGTTGTTAATCAGCAAGTATTTCAGTGTCCAAGTCATGGGAGAAGAGGTTGTGAGAAATAGGGGAGAGAAAGGGAGGGATTGACGAATGGAGAAGCCACAGGTTAGTGAAAAGTTTGCGGAGATGTTGTGGGGACCAAGGAGAGTGCAAGGATGCGAGAGATTGTAGTAGAGTGCTAATGGGATAAGAAGAAGGACCTGGGAAGAGTGATGGTGGAGGAGGCGGGATTGTGATTTTTAGGAGTGCTGGTATCCCCCTAGGAGGATAAACATTATCAGGGTGTGAGTTACATTAGAGGGGTCCAGAGAGGGAGGGATCAGGATTTATAGGTGGGGTTGGATCCACCTTGGAGGGCAAATAAACATGGGTGGGTGAAAGTAGAGGGATCCACAGAAGGAGGTTGAAGATTTAGGATGGAGGTCAAGAAGGAGATCAATAATATTTTAGATATCATGAGAATCAATGATATGGGGCATTGCAGGAACGTGGTGGTGAGGTCAAAGATCAGCTACGGCCTATTTGAATGAAGGAGCAGGATTGATAGACCCTGTGTCCATCCCTTGCTCCTTCTTCAGTTCTTGCCTAAGGTAGAGTAATCCAGATGGCAAGGACAAGGGTAGAAAAGTCCACAAATGTAGGGGTTCCAAGGATGGAGAGTTGGTTGGCTAGTTGATCTCCGACAAACTTCTGGGTAATGCTATTGGACAAGGTAACCACATATTCAATTCATTATCTGACTGTAAATATAATTCTGCAACAATGTAAAGGTTTAAAAAGCTCAGGGTTCAGACAAACTCTGAGTTTGAAATCAAACAGTCGGCATTTATAATTTAAAATTCAATCAAGAACTATCATTATCTGTGCTGGCAGAGACCCTGTCCTGAATAGGATTAGAGCAAACAGTTCATTGGAAGAAGCTTTGTTTTGCTGCAGTCTGAACAGAGATTAATTTTTCATTTGTTTTACAATTGTGCCACAGACAAGATTATAATGTTCTGTGTGCAGCTCCCAGTTTGCAAGATGGAGGTCTTTATGCAGGATCAGCTCTTGGCTAATAACTTTGATTAGAATTCTGAATTACCACAAAACCTCTCTCTCTGACTGCTCTGTTAAAGTGGGAATCTTTGTGAGCCTCTTAAATTAAATGAAGTCCTAATTTCTTTGTAATAAGCTACATAAATTGATATGGTTTATGACAAAAGGTTGGCAACACAGTCACCCAATTTGTGGAAATTGCTTTTTAAAATATATTTGCACAATTTTCTCTTTTTAGTTCACTCTCTAATAATGATTGGGGAAAATCAAATGCAGTGTGCTATTGAATTTCAAGCACAAAGATTTCATGAACAAGCTACCACTTTCTCCACACTTTTGATGGGGTGGCTAATTTTGTCCGATAATGGATTAAAGGTGTAACATAAAAACATGACCTTTAGGCATCACCAATCAGGACTGATTTCTTGAAGAACATTTGGGAAATGCTATTAGATACAATGCCATCATTAAAGATAGTATTAGCAAAACGTCTCTGTAGAACCACCTTCAGAACTAGTGACTTGTACTTCTAGGGTTGTTTGGAGGGGAAGGTGGGTTTGTCTTTCTCCCTTCCAATCTTGGAAGTTCACTGACAATTGCCCTCCTGTACGCTGTCTCATCACACTTTTTATTCACCTCTTTACCGTGGTATCGTCAGTGAATTTGTATAAGTCTTATTGTCGTACTGAGCCACACGGTCATAAGTAGGAGTCATCTGCTCCTTGATTTTGGTGAATTGCATGTGAGGTTGTTGTTACACTCATCTTCTCAGATGTTTCTTATATTTTCTGATAACATAGAAGAAGGATATGAAGCCAATCGAGCCTCTGTTAGTTCTGGAAGCATTCCCACTAGGCCCATTCCTGTCATCTTCTCTCCTCGACCATCCACCTACACTTGGGATATTGCCACTTAATCTTGAAGAACATCTTTGGGATGGAAGAAGAAACTAGAGTGTTCCCGGGAAACCCACCCATGTCAGGAAAGATGACTAGACACTGCTTAGATAGCACCCCTGGTCAGAATGGAGTAGGGTGGTTGGAGTTGTACAAAAGAAGAACTAACTGCTATGCTGCAGTGCCACAGATGTCAGGCCTCGCTCCATTGCTATTGCCTTTGATTCACATGTTTGTGGCTTAACATCCTTCTCCAAAGATCTTAGCACAAGATTCTAGACCAATGGTTCTTAACCTTTTTCTTTCCACTCACAGACCACTTTAAGTATTCCCTATGCCATAAGTGTTCGGTGATTGCTTAAGGTGCTCTGTGAGTGGGAAGGGAAGATTGAGAACCAATTGTTACTGAAATATTTTGCTTGAGAAAAATTGTCATTGGCCCATTTCCTTTGGAGTTCTGAAACCAGGCACATAACGAGTCAATGAGATACGATTAAACAGTGGTGTTCAAACTTTTTCTTTCCACCCACATCCCACCTTAGGCAATCCCTCGCTAATCACAGAGCACCGATGGTATAGGGATTACTTAAAGTGGGATGTGAGTGGAAAGGAAAAGATTGAGAACCACTGTTCTAGACTGACACTCCAGTGTGGTACTGAACTGCTGGATATTGGGCAGTAAGGCAGCATTTTGAAAAAGAGCAGAGGAATTATTGGACAATTTTCATCCTTCACTTAACACTGTGTTCTCTGTTTCAACAATGGGCATATTTTTCTTTGTTACTTTTCCTATCGCATAAGGGAGCAGTTCTTTTTAAATTGGCCGCTGGTTGTTCTGCATTGTACCAGTGATCGTATATTATCAGATATTTAATAGGCTGTAGAGGGGTGTGAAATGCAACATGTGTTCTTCTTCCTCTGTCATACAGTGCATCAGGAGTACCCAATATCAAACTGCAGCACAGTGGTGCAGAAGGACCACTTTCATATTGTGAGACTCTGTCAGAATCAGGCCATAAATGTATTTTGGATGCAGTCTTCCACATAGAGATCTACAGACACTACAGTGCAATTTCATGTGGACAAACCTGGACTTCAGCCCAGACTGAAAAGCCATGTTTTCCAATAATTTTCTAATTTGAATAAAATTTAATCATTTAACCTTCAAAGTCAAGCTTTTGTTTTCAGGCACAGCTCTCTCATCTGTTACCTCATGGTCAATTCAGTGAATTTCGTTGTACAACATTCCGCTGGCACAAGGCTGCTGGGCTTTACAGCATCATCCTAGGCGATATAATTCCATGAGAACTATCTTCCAATAGTTGGGCATCCCACAATGAAGCAAGAGCACGGCTCTCAACATAGTTACAGTCACGATCAGATAATGCAGTTTTGA